>NW_021539910.1:0-377 GCF_001605985.2 Dendrobium catenatum | reverse complement strand
AAATGGTTGCCTTCCGATGACCCGGTTAGGAAAGTAGATGTATTAGATTTGGCTTATGTTAAGAAAGATAGTGGTAGAACAAAAAAGTCTTGATTAGAAATTATTAGAAATAATATTTCTTTTTTAGATTTAAATGAGAATTTCACTCTTAACATGACACAATGGAGAAAAAATGATTCACGTAGCCGACCCCATGTAGTGGGATAAGGTTTTGTTGTTGTTGTTGTGTATAGTTGCAGATAGTTGACATGGGTAACGTGTTAAGGAGGAGAATACGTTTCATTGAATATTTCTTCAACAGTTTGGATTGGTAGAGAGGAGTAGGCTTGGTCGCAAGCCCTGAAAGGAATTGAGAAGGTGAAGATGTTAGGTACATG
>NW_021539909.1:0-315 GCF_001605985.2 Dendrobium catenatum | reverse complement strand
TTGGAGTTTAAAGGTAAGAATCTCTACTTGTGAATTAAGATTATTTCACTCTTTTCTTTCTTCCTTCTAGATTCTTGTGAGAATATATGTCAAGGAGATCCGATTCACTGCTGACACTTGGAGAGTGTGAACAGCCGAAGGGTTTGCTGCCTATACTTGGAGAGTGTGAACATCCGAAGGGTTCTCTGCCCACACTAGGAGAGTGTGAAAGGATGAAGGGTTCTATTCCCACACTAGGAGAGTGTGAAAGGACGGACGGTTCTCTGCCAACACTGAAAATTGTGTAAAAGGACGATGATTCTCTACCGTACCGGG
>NW_021539908.1:0-215 GCF_001605985.2 Dendrobium catenatum | reverse complement strand
TCTACCCTTCCTATTTATTCAGCTAACGGCTGGCAGCGAAGGGCAACTTAAATTCAAATGAGATCATCACGTGATACCATACACAAACTTTAAGCTTTATTTACACCAATATTTTCCTTTAAAATGTTACAAATTATTTTTGTTTCTAGCAATTGAATTTTACGTTCTAAGAATATATTATATTATTTTATAATAATTTTATATATAATTATTAA
>NW_021539907.1:0-301 GCF_001605985.2 Dendrobium catenatum | reverse complement strand
GAGTCGCCTTAGATGGTTTGGTCACATAAAACAACGGCCTTCCGATGACCTGGTTAGGAAAGTAGATATATTAGATTTGACTTATGTTAAGAAAGGTAGAGGTATATTTAAAAAGACTTGGTTAGAAAATATCAGAAATGATCTTTCTTTATTAGATTTAGAAGAGAATTTGACTCTTAACAGGACACAACGGAGAAAAAAAGATTCATGTAGCCAACCGCATAGTGGGATAAATGCCACTGTTTAAAATTGCGCAATAAGATACGCGCCTTGAGGCGCGCCTCTGCGCAATTCTTGCAAA
>NW_021539906.1:0-385 GCF_001605985.2 Dendrobium catenatum | reverse complement strand
AGCTATGAGAAATGCGCTTCCCAATGCTAACTTCACTAAAGTTGGTAGATTTGAAGTTCTCCTTTGTGGTTGAAGATTTGGAGCCTACACATATTTGATAGTTTGCTCGATATTCCTTCTTCCCACTGGAACTCTGATTCTCCAGTCATTTAAGAGAATTTTGTAGACTACGATCACTTGAACTTGTCGAGCCAAATTTGCCTTCGTTCTTTCTAAAGTCCCTACTGACGGGTTGACGAAACGGGGGTTTCGCTACTACGGCCTTTCTTATGGCTTGTTGAGTAGATGGAGCTGTTAGCGATCCAGCCATATTTGGACGGGTTGGATCTGACCTTTTACACCCATTCGAACCTTAAGCTTCAGACTGTTCGAAGACTTCAAGCTT
>NW_021539905.1:0-381 GCF_001605985.2 Dendrobium catenatum | reverse complement strand
TTACATTTTTGAAAACTTTGTTTAGAAAATTAAATCAACGATCCTAAAATATACATTTGTTTAAATAAATGATTATAATAGGTTTTTTCAACCACAAAATTTTAAATGTAGAAAATGAAAATGTGGGAGAAATAAATAACAAGAGAAGAACACCAAATTTTATGGTGGTTCTACATCCACATCATAGAGACACCTTTTACAGGTATTGCACTAAACATTAGTGACTCTCCTTTTGCTCCCACAGCAAGGAGGAGAAGTCCTTACATACTCTCTTCCACTAACCCGATGTGGTATAGAACCATCGCCTTTTACGCTCTTTAAGTGATGGCAGCATACCTTCATGTCCTTTTTCACCCTCTTAGTAAAGGCAAAGTATCATCA
>NW_021539904.1:0-1119 GCF_001605985.2 Dendrobium catenatum | reverse complement strand
TGAACAAGCAAATCAAAATGATCAAACATTACACTAACTAGATAATGTTGTGTATATGGGTGATCAAGCAATTAATACTACCAAGTGATTTATCAAGCTCTAAGGAGAATGATGAAGACCTCACTCGACAATACTATCATAATAAACTTATATGCATAATATGCAACCTACAGTGCACAAGAAACTACAGTGTTAATACAAAGATAAGCTATTTATGAGTAATGTGATTAAGTAATCATGAATATATTTAATATTAATCAAATTAGTTATGATTATCATTCAATAATCAATCACAACAATTGTTTACAAGATATTTAATTGTGAGATAGGAGATGTACAATGCTGTGAGAGAGATTATAATAATGCAAAACAATATATAATATATCTGCATAATTTGTGATAATGATGGAAACACATAATGCTAAGAATGTGTGTGATAATCTAAAGCTTAATCTAAATATAACTTTAGAACTTAGGCAAGTGATCACATATCATTTAACATTTTAAGTTCATATAAGCATATAAATTGAATAAAGTGCAAGTAATGTAAACCTAACTATAGTGAAAATAAAACAAATCATGTAAATTTTTCTATAGAGAAAGAGGAGAATGATTTTTGTGTAGTTCGAACCAACTTGCCTTACGTCTGCACTCATGCACAGCATTGTTAAGGATTCAATAAAGTCCACAAACACAGATGAAGAAGTCAAGGTTTAAAATTGCGTAAATAAGCCTCGAGGTATTTTTCATCCGTAAGGCGAGGCGTAAGCCTCGAGGCGGTGTGAGGCGTAAGCCTCACGGACGAGGATTTGCTTAAATGAGAATTTAAGGGTTTTAGCAGTTAAATAATAGTAAAATTTTATCATATAATAAAAATATTTAAATGACAAGTGAAATTAGTGGAAAGTAAGAAAATAGTTGCAATAAAATCTTGTCCCAAAGTACAGAACCACAAAATATAAGTCTATCAAAACTCCCAAAGTACAGATAAGAAAGAACATATTAAATCAAATCATGTCCCATCACTAAATGGATCTTCAAGGAAATCTTCTTCTTCAATTATATATATGAATGTCATATCTTTCATCATCTTCAATGTTACTCACTTTTTTCTTCCCT
>NW_021539903.1:0-261 GCF_001605985.2 Dendrobium catenatum | reverse complement strand
TCTCCCTCTCTCTCTCTCTCTCTCCTTTAGATTTTCTTAGGTCAAGACAGCACCTAAGGATGTTCAAAAATGTTGAACAAGTGCTCTTGAATAGAAGAGCTTCAAAGGAGCTCATTAATTGCAAGTTGTCGACTTTATCGTCTTGGACGATATAGAAATCGTCCTAGCCGATCAGTACAAAACTTATGAGATCGGCCATAGCATCGTCGTGAATGCAAACTGGAAGATTGAAAATTTGCTTGATCATCCCAGACGATCTCA
>NW_021539902.1:0-244 GCF_001605985.2 Dendrobium catenatum | reverse complement strand
ATTGAGTTTGATTAAATTGGATTTTTCTAGAATTATTGGTGATTTTTCAAAGTTAGGGTATTTTTAGATTTTCTAAAATTGTCTAATTATGAAAAATTTTATATTTTGATCCAAATCAGTCCCAAACATCTTAGAATCTCCTGCAAAGGTCAGTATTGATTGAAGGGAATGTTTTTAAGTATTTAGGTATTTTTTGGAATTTTCAAAACTTTTTTAATTAATTAATTTAAATAATTGTTAATTT
>NW_021539901.1:0-280 GCF_001605985.2 Dendrobium catenatum | reverse complement strand
ACTAAAATTTAAAAAAAAAAAATTTTGAGGGGGGGCATTTGCCCCCCCTCAACTACATGGGGATCCGCCCATGAATACACCATATTAAAATTGGAAGACTTATCTTGCTGAAATGCATTATATTAATAGCATATAACTGATTCATGCATTTTTCTTATTTAAGTTCATGCATATGCAGTTTCATGATATTATAGATAATAAATGGTTATACCTGAAGAAACACAAGAGAAGTGAAAACAGAGAAAAGAAGAGGGATACCGGAAGAATAGAAGCAGAGAAA
>NW_021539900.1:0-975 GCF_001605985.2 Dendrobium catenatum | reverse complement strand
CAAACAAGTGTTTGCCGTTCGGTTGGAGATGCCCTAAGGTCTGGTGGTATTCTGCTATTGCACGGCGAAGAGAAAGAAGGGATTCCTCATTGAGCCCTCTTTGATCCCTTCTCCCCATTCCTCTTCCACATCTCCTCACCAAAGTTCCAGGCGCCAGTAAGTTTCAGCCGCCTTCGCGAGATGAACGATGATGGTGAGTCTCTCATAGTAGAATTTTTACTGTTCATCTTCTTTCTTCTCTGCTCTATTTGATCTCTAGGAAGGAGAAGGTGGTTTCAGGGCCTCCCTCGAATCAGCCTTCATGGCTTCCAAATCCACGGTATGCATATTCAATTATCAAGATCTTGCTCCAAAGTACATGCTCCAAGTATGCCACGATCCCTCCGTTTGACAAATAGGGGCATAGTTCACGAGAAATGCTCTTCATGTACCTTACATTAACTAAGAGTTCATACATAAATTCAAATAGAAAATAAAGGATGCATTCAAATTAATCTTTATCTGCAACTAATCAATTAGTTCAGAGTACTGATTGCCGGTGGAAAGGGGAAAGCATTTGCTCGAATCGTCAACTTGAATAACTCGTAGCCGGACGACCCACCAGTGCCGTTCGAAGAGAATGAGGTGGCGAAGGAAGAGAGGACATGTTTCGGGAAAGGTATCGCCTTTGCGGAGCTAAGGGAGGTGGCCATTGCTGTTGTCTGGGAGTTCATGCTGAAGATTGTTGAGGGGCATGTGGTGGAGCATAATTTATCGATCATCAACTTGCTCAGCAACATCACCCAACAGTGAATCGAGCGAGAAGTTCTCAATTTCACAAAAGCATGAACTACAATGTCAAGGTGGTTACCGTTAGCCATCATTCCTGAAACATTTGTGGATTCAATGTTTGGAAGGATCTATACCGGTAGCAAAGAACAAGAAAACAAATTAAAGAAAGAAAAAAAATCTGCTGGACCGTTTTTCTCTTCACAC
>NW_021539899.1:0-203 GCF_001605985.2 Dendrobium catenatum | reverse complement strand
GTCAATCCAAATTTTGTAAAAGGTGTCGGCCATTACACTAGGCCCTATGTTTGCTTAAGTAAAAACCTAATAGCTAATGATGAGTGTTAAAAAGTTTGAATATGCTTTAAGCTTTCCCATGTCATAACTTGATATTTTTAAAGAAAATAAAAGAACCAAAAATTTTTTGATAGTATTCTAAGTGAGAATTTAGCTTGGGGAAT
>NW_021539898.1:0-373 GCF_001605985.2 Dendrobium catenatum | reverse complement strand
AGTTGTTTTTTCCCCTTTTCAGGGGTTTTTCACGTAAAAATCATGGTGTTATTTTATCTTCTGTTTTTGTGCTGAATATTCGTGCAACGTTAAGACGAATACTTTCTAACTTTACCGCCGCGTATATTCTAGCCCGCGACAAGTTCTTTCTACAAATCTAGATTTATTGGATTTTGGAGATGATACATTTTAAAAATTATTTGCCATAATAGCTCTTAAATCTAAGCCAAACCCTACCTATAAAATTATTTCTTATATTTTGGATTTTAAAATAAATAAAAAAAAGGGTTTAAGTAGATATTCATACTTATATTTTTTTAAGTAGATATTCATACTTGATTTTACTCATTGTTCAACAACAACAACAACAACA
>NW_021539897.1:0-302 GCF_001605985.2 Dendrobium catenatum | reverse complement strand
ATAACGATTCTCTGCCCACACTGGGGATAGTGTAGAAGGACGACGGTTCTCTGCCAGCACTGGGGATAGTGTAAAAGAACGATGGTTCTCTGCCGCACCGGGTAGTGGTGGAAAGAGTGTTTGTAAAGGCTTCTCCGCCTTACTGTGGTGCAAAAGGAGAGACACTATTGATATTAGTGCAATACTCGGAGGGTGCCTTCGGGAGTGGATGTAGGTCTGGTTTAGACTGAACCACTATAAATCTTTTGTTTTTTTATTTTTACTGCTTTTTATTTTCCGCATTTTGTTTTTGTTCCAAAAAA
>NW_021539896.1:0-200 GCF_001605985.2 Dendrobium catenatum | reverse complement strand
AAGAAAAATATAGATGATTTGTTCTGCTGCATTTGATATTTCATAGTAGCTCTGTGTGTCTGCTTTGAGTTGAAATATTTGGAAGAATCAGTTCCTGGTATGTCTGTTTGTTTGGCTGGTCGCGGCCCGGTGCGGGCGGGATCCGTCTCGGGTTGGGTCGTGACAGTGTCTTTGGCAGCCATTGTAGCTTCGTTCTTGTG
>NW_021539895.1:0-555 GCF_001605985.2 Dendrobium catenatum | reverse complement strand
AAAGAAAAAAATAAAAATTTAAAATAAATAAATTATTGCCAACTCAACATAATGTGACTTGCTTCAATATAGCAAGTTGCATTTGGTTGGTTGTGAGACAATCTTTCTAATTTTTCAATCGGTTGGTCCCCTCTCTTAAAAGAAAATGACCTATCTTCTTGATCATTTGATCTCCAATCTTATAGAAGGAAAAATTGGACTTTGCATTCATGATCGTCAACCTCCCTCGTTTAAATAGAATGACGTTGTATACAACCATAGAACTCTCTCTCTCTCTCTCTCTCTCTCTCTCTCTCTCTCTCTCTCTCTCTCCTACTTATTCTTCTCTAGCTCTCTCTGCTACCTCCGCTCCTCATCGTTGCCCCCACCAAGAAAACAACGTCGAAACTAGGCTCAACAATGCCACACTCAAGATCTAGCCAAAGCTCACCCACACTAAGACCCAAGTGTCGAGATCCACGAGCGGTTGCCAATAGTTTCTGCTCGATCTCCCTTGTCAATTATGAGGAGAATGTGGTATTCAGAATATTGCGCAAGTACAGGCATTTATTACAC
>NW_021539894.1:0-303 GCF_001605985.2 Dendrobium catenatum | reverse complement strand
AAACAAAAATTACTTTTGTGTAGTGAAATTTCTGGAGTGGAGGACTCCGGGGAGTGGAAGTAGGTCAAGTGACCGAACCACTATAAATCTTCTAGTGTGATTTTTCTCTTAATACACTTTATTTATATTTTGCATTTTACATTCATTATAATTTCTTGGTGAAAATCATATTCTAATTCCTTATTGAGCAAGTTAAAATTTTACCACTTATTATTATAATTGTGTTTTAAGAATTCGTTTCCACATCAATTTAACTTTCTTGTTTAAAATTTAAAAACACAAAAAAAATTGAACTCCTATTTA
>NW_021539893.1:0-323 GCF_001605985.2 Dendrobium catenatum | reverse complement strand
TACAAAAAAATTTTATACTAAAAATATTATTTATAAAATAATAATAAAACTGTCCAAAATGAAGCATGAGTATTTATCAATAAGCTTATTGTTTTAGTCAGCTTCTTTAATTTCTGCTTTGCTAAAAATTCTTCAAATACCAACCTAGCGATCAAAGTAAATTCAATAACTATAAATTTTATGTTATTACCTCCAATGTTGAACACAATAAAGTACCTAAATTCTCCTCTTGTTATTAACTATCTTCAATAATAGTTAATAAATTAAGGTCATGGAGAGAGTATAACTAAAGAAATTTGGGGAGCTACCTAAAAGGGGGTCTC
>NW_021539892.1:0-871 GCF_001605985.2 Dendrobium catenatum | reverse complement strand
CGACCCAGTAATCCTTGCCGTGCTCAGTCCCGTAGCCTACTGCAAGAACACCGTGATCTAGTTCGGTCCGGCAACTTCCAGTGAAAATGCCCTGATTGCAAGATGTAAGAAACAAAACAATTCATGATATATAGTGAATATTCTTTGCATGCGCAGTAATGACTCGTCAAATAAGGTAAGAACAACATAGGAGCAAAGAGTTTCTTTATCAAACAAATTCTTTTGTTGCATTTTAATTCTCATCTTTGTGTTTCGCTCATTACTACAAACCAAATAAATAGTACAAGCACTTTGTTTAAAGAATATGCAATAGAAGATGTAAAGGTCAATATCAACATATTTGATGGCAAAAACTACTTCGACCAGTTTGACATGAAATCAATGAAATTTCCGTCAAATTGTGCTCGAGTTCGTTTAGTTAATATTGATTTGATTTCAATTCATTTGAAGTGGGTTAATTTAGGCCGATTGAAGCTATCAAGGTCGAGTTGTACTAGCCAAATATGGAATTGAATTGACTCGACATAACTTGATTTAGCATGATTCAGTCTGAAATGACATCCATTAGATTGAAGTTTGAGTCAATTGAATTTGATTTGATGTAAACCTATTTGATTGGAACTAAATCATCGCGATTAAGGCTGTGTCGACACTATATCATTGTTCGTCTACCTAAGGGAAATCTTCGGGGTGACTTCCACACAAAGGTAAGGATGCCTATCTTCTAGAAGAATTCTAGGATAAGATAGAGCATCGACCTCACCAAAAGTGAGGTCAACATATGGATGATAGCACTGTGAAAATAAAGTGGCAATAAGGTAAAAAAGCATAAGAAATAAAATGCCAACGTTTTAGTATGAGGCATTCAAGA
>NW_021539891.1:0-430 GCF_001605985.2 Dendrobium catenatum | reverse complement strand
TATGAAATATTATCAACAGTATAAGTAACATATATATAAATTTAAAAAAATTTATATGATTGAACTTTAACTTACAAAGCTTACAAATTTTAATAATGTCATCTTAATTTAATTTTAATAGCACTAATTTTAGTGAACTGTTCATAGTTAATGAGTTTCCTTCAAAATTTCATTAAGTTCTCAAAATCAGCCTAAATATAAAATATTAATAAATATAAGATTTCTTAACCGAACTAATTAATCAATTTCACCATAACTTTTTAAACTATTTTATAAAATCTTACACAACAATATCTTCAAGTTCCTTTTGAGGATGAAGACAATATTCATCTATTTTGCAAGGTCAAATATGCAAAAGAAGTTCAGTAAATAATAAAAGAATATAACTATCCTCCTAAAGATAATATATATCAAATATATTAGTTGTTCA
>NW_021539890.1:0-341 GCF_001605985.2 Dendrobium catenatum | reverse complement strand
AAATATCTAGGAAGTGAGTATTCTGCCAACATTGCTCAGGCGGCTTCTATTAATGTTTTATTTTTCCTTTCAACTATCCCATTTTGTTGAGGGGTTCTAGGTGCAGAAAAATTGTGATCAATCCCTTTTTCTTTACAAAAATTTTCAAATTTTTCATTTTCAAATTCTCCTCCATAATCACTTTGTATAGAAATTATTTCGCATCCTAGTTTTTTTTTAATCTAAGTTGAAAAATTTCTGAATTTCTCAAACGATTCACTTTTATGAAAAAGAAATCTAACCCAAGTGAATCTTGAGAAATCAACCACTATAACAAATCCGTATACCTTCCCTCCTAGACT
>NW_021539889.1:0-268 GCF_001605985.2 Dendrobium catenatum | reverse complement strand
CTTTTGATTAAGGCTAGTCGTCAATCAGATACGTAGACATACGTGTTATCTGTCATATAGTAGCAGCAAATGGGTTTGAGATTGGGGAACTGGATTTGGATTTTGGAATTTGAGAAATATGATATTTAAAATAGAAATTGCAACATCATGCACTTAAAGAGGATGGTGGGGGAATGGATGATGGGCCCGATCAAGATCCTATGGTTCCGTCGTTCCGAGCCATCATGGTCTCTGGTCTACTTAGTCAGAGGAGATAGTCGACCCAACC
>NW_021539888.1:0-219 GCF_001605985.2 Dendrobium catenatum | reverse complement strand
TTTGAGTTCGATTTGGCTCAATCGCATTAATTGGAGTAAATTAGACTCGAATCAATGCCAATTTGAGTCGAATTAGGTTCGACGGGCTCAAATGAGTTGATCGGGTCTAGGGGTGTAAACGAGTTGAGCCGAGCTCGAATAGCAGCAAACTCAAGCTCGACTCGTCACTCGAAAGAGCAACTCGAACTCGAGCCCGAGCTCGTGTCAAGCCCAAAGAAT
>NW_021539887.1:0-1115 GCF_001605985.2 Dendrobium catenatum | reverse complement strand
AATAATAATAACACAATATGTCACTGGACTGTCAAAACGGGTTGATCGGTCGAATTCGGATATAACCCAAAATTGTCACAACCCAAATCTACTCAACCTAAACTCGACTAATTTAATGAATAAACATGTCAAAAACTAACTCAAACTCAACCTGCTACTGACACGAATGACTCGAACTTGGCCCATTAACATGTTTTGGTTAAAAAAATTAATAGCTAAAAAAAGTATAACTTATTAACTATAAATTTAGGATATTTAATCAAAAACAAGAAGATGTTACTCCCAAACAGAAAAATTTAAAGAAAAAAAGATTTTAAACGAGTCATTTCGAGTAAAAAATATGTTGGCGGGTCAACCCAAACCGACTCATTTAATAAATGGGCAAAAAAACCTAACCCACTTATTAAAAGAGTCAACCGGAACCCGAATTTTTTGTATCAAGTTGACAGATCAGATCATGTTTTGACACTCCTAGATGTTATCAGGTTGATAAAAACAATTAATTGAACATCATCAATTTCACAAATTCAATCTTCTTTTGGTTATCTACCTATTGACATGTTGATCTACATACATATAAAATAAATCTATACATAGTCAATTTATGTACAATGATAAACAATAAGGAGTAGCTTCCAAAAAATCTTTTGCTTAAAATCAAATAGATGGTGTGTTCAATCACATATACTCTACATTCTTTGATGCAAAAAAGGCATAAGCACTTATCATTACATGCTTAGCCACTACATAATTTTATATTAAAAATTCAAATGTATTATCTTGCAACAGACCTAGAAGCCTCATTTGAGCTGGTCCTCCACCACTTCCAAGGAGATTTGAATGAGACAAGTATAAATTTAATCGAGAAAATGATCAAAATAGTCCCCAACTATTTTGAATGGTTAATTTGATCTCTTAGCTCTTTAAACTGGGATTTTTTTATTCTAACACTCAATGTTGAAGCTAATGATGTTAAATGTTGTTAGTTTTTAATTAAATTTTTATTAAATATAATTTTCAAGTAATTATAATTTTACATTTTAGATCAACATATATATGGTATGTATTGATTTAGAAAAATCAAATACAAATAGATATTATTTTCAACTTAATTA
>NW_021539886.1:0-227 GCF_001605985.2 Dendrobium catenatum | reverse complement strand
GACAAGCCTCCTTGGCATCCTTCATATTTTCAAGAAGCTTGATTCTTAATTGGCGAAGCTCATTCATAAGCTCCAGCTCTACAATTCTAAAGCCATTCTCATTTTTTTTAACATAAAATCCATCTAGTAGTTGAAGAGAGTTTAGCTTTCCAATTCTATGCAGCAGCAGCAGCAACAGCAACAGCAACAGCAACAACATCAAGCCTTTGTCCCACTCCATGGGGTCG
>NW_021539885.1:0-299 GCF_001605985.2 Dendrobium catenatum | reverse complement strand
CTTAAGTTTGAGGGGGACTTTTCAATTGCACAATAAGACCAATGCATTCCTCCACTTCAACCATCCAACTTGAATTCTGCTGATAATATCCTCATCTATTTCACCATCACTCTGAATAATAGAACCAAGATAAATAAAACGTGGGTATTACTATGTATATATCTTTATAAATATATACATCATCTAAGTATCGCTGGGTACTGGTGGGAAAATTTATGTCACCACGCAGATTTTGATTTCTCCTATTTTGTAATCGAATACAGCATTGAGAATAAAGTACGATCTCGAGAGGCTGACAC
>NW_021539884.1:0-444 GCF_001605985.2 Dendrobium catenatum | reverse complement strand
TTTTAGAAAAGTGAATGTGTGTTGATGAGAGAAAAAATTTAATGAAAACAAAAACATGAAAAAAAATGAAAACAAAAAAGAAAGACACAAATAAGGCATTTAACCATTATCTCTTTCCTGGTCTGATGCTTCAGAGGCCAGATCTACCCATGAGATTTTTTGCTTTTCATTATATCTCAAGTTTAAATTTAGCTTCGCCTTTCCCTTTTCTTTTGCAGGAAGAATTCTTAAATTTGGGCAGTCATTTTTCATATGTCTAGGTTTCTTGCATTGAAAGCAAATAACGCTAGAAGAAATATGGACATCCTTACCACTTTTACCTTTTTTTCACTTTTGCATATGCTTAGGTGAGCTTTGTGATTTGCTTGGCACGTCATTGCCTTCGTCACCAACTAGGCTATCTCCAACTTTTAGAACAATAGTTTCACCTGCATCCAAAAGTCT
>NW_021539883.1:0-203 GCF_001605985.2 Dendrobium catenatum | reverse complement strand
TAGGAGCATGTCCACCCTATCGGACCTCTCAAATCATATCAAAAATTGATTTGGAGATCGTTTCATGAATCGGGAATTCTCCAATCAAGTTTTCCCTTCCCATGCATAATGGTTTGGAGCACCTCAAGGCTCCAAACACTCCGATGCATGAAACCTTTTGACTTATGACCAAAATCCTAGGTTTGTGACACTTTGTTTATTAA
>NW_021539882.1:0-225 GCF_001605985.2 Dendrobium catenatum | reverse complement strand
GTGAGTTTTTCTCCTCCCTTTTGATGGTATTTATACTTAAAGATAGGAAGATGTGAACAGGTCCATGTCATAAGTCAATCGGTCTAATTTAATTTTTTAAAACTATGAATTTGAGTGTTATTTATGACTTCTCTATCATTCTCTAGTAATTTTATTCATAACATTAAAATTTGATATATTTATATGAATAACGCTCAAATACATAATTTTAGAAATCAAATGAAA
>NW_021539881.1:0-430 GCF_001605985.2 Dendrobium catenatum | reverse complement strand
TGATGCAGAAGACCACTTCTGTGGGTCCTGCACCGGCTCAGCCTATCAACCAAGCTGCGAATAATGTTCCAGCAAATCCTCAAAATCCTCAAGCGCCGCAAGCCTCAGGAGTGAAAGGTGTACCTGAAGGTGGCAAGGGGACTGATGATCCGACCCGCCAGCGTACTCCACAAAATGTGGAGAGCGCCTCTTAACCTGTAACTGCATCACAACTAGAGGGCTTAATCAGTGAAAAGATTAAGGCCATTATAGCTGCTGAGCAGGCAGAGAAATTGGTAGGAAAAGGTCGCCCGTACCCAGCAGAGTACGACCAGGTGCCGTATCCAAAGGGATATTCTGTGCCGAAATTCAACATTTTTGATGGCAATAAAAATCCCAGACAGCACCTGGCGCAATTCAAAGCCACATGCGGGAATACGGGAGGCAATGA
>NW_021539880.1:0-257 GCF_001605985.2 Dendrobium catenatum | reverse complement strand
ACAATCTAGATGAGTTTAAGCAGGCAAAATCAAAGAAGATTAACTTTGGCGCTTTTTTAAATCAATTTGTTAACAATAATAGCATTAAAATTGACTTCAAAAGCTATATATATGCGTCTACCAGTAATCATTAAAAAATAAAAATAAAAACCAAACACTCGACAAGAGAAGAAGATAGGATAAGGGAGTCTAGCCACCTGTGGAAGCTCGTGAATGAAGAGGGGATGCCAAGTAGAGAAGGAACGAGAACTTCGTTC
>NW_021539879.1:0-256 GCF_001605985.2 Dendrobium catenatum | reverse complement strand
GATGGTGCACTCAATTTGTTTGATGAAATGCGTGACATGAAGGTGGATCCTCACGTGGTTTGCTACAATGTTATGATTGATGGGTTTTTGAAGAATGGAGATTTTGTGAAAGGGGTGGAGATGTGGGAGAGGCTGCTGAGGGATAGCTCGGTTACTCCCAATGTTGCCACTTACAATGCTATGTTGAATGGCTTATGCAAGCTTCAGAAGTTTGATGATGTTATGGACATGTTGGATCGCATGGTGAGCAATGGCC
>NW_021539878.1:0-229 GCF_001605985.2 Dendrobium catenatum | reverse complement strand
CTTAGTTCTTATATTTCTTGTATTTAATGCTAAGAGATGATTAATCCTCAGTTTAAGTTTTTTCATTTAGAATATTATTTTGGGTATAATAAAGTTGATTGGTTTCATTTTATTTGGCATATGCATTATGCCTTGCGATACTCTTGTTATGATTGGATGACCATTTTAAACTATCTTAAGACTGTGGATATCCTTTACAACAACAACAACAACATCAAGCCTTTATCCC
>NW_021539877.1:0-252 GCF_001605985.2 Dendrobium catenatum | reverse complement strand
TTACTAGCATCATATCAAGGGTTTAAGACCGCTATTCGGACAAATCTTCAGCCATTGAATCTAGATGATTTGTATTCTTTACTGTGTAGTGAAGAGACGAACCTTGAGAATGAAGTTGCTCGATCACTTCGTTCGGTCCAGATTTTTGAAACCCCTGTTGCACTAGCTGCTACATCTTCGCGTGGCTCATCCAGGCCACCATTTCGCTCTCAGCATGGCCGTGGCCGATTCATCAGCTCTCGCGGTGGTCGA
>NW_021539876.1:0-250 GCF_001605985.2 Dendrobium catenatum | reverse complement strand
TGATGTCCCTGCTCTTGATTTGCATGGTATGCCTATCTATATTGAAGCCGAGATGTCTGATTCTGAAAATTTAACAGAAGTAAAATCAGAATTAGGTGAGGTCGAAGAAGATAACTCGCCTGTCACTTCTTCTGAAGAGATAGTGCAAATCAAGCTTCGTAGCGACAAAGTACTACCACCTCATGCTTCTTCTGAAGACAAAGGGAAGCAAGGTGTTGACGAACCAGAATCTTCTCTTCCACCTCAACCT
>NW_021539875.1:0-592 GCF_001605985.2 Dendrobium catenatum | reverse complement strand
AAGTCGCATTTTTTTACTATCCAGTCCGCAAAAAGTGTTTCTACTCTAACTCCATCAACTAATCTAGTTGGTTTTGTATAACCTGCCTGAACTAAGTTCCACATACGATAATCAAGTGACTGCAAAAATGTAGAAATGCGTGTTTTCCAAAAATCAAAAGGTATATTATCGAGCAGTGGATGTCTAGTTATAGAGTAATCCTCGGGTGTATTTCGGTTTCTAAATTTAGCCATCTACGTTAATCAAAAAGTAGTCAAAACTTATGATTTTGAAACAAATCTCAGATACCACTTGTTGAAACTCGTTCACTATGAATTAGGTTGTTAAACCTAAGCTTATGTCCCAGCAGCTAACTAAGAGGGGGGGTGAATTAATAATTAAAAATTAATCCCTCTTTTTAATTCAAAAACCAAAAAATAAACTTTAATGAGTTTTGTAGAAAATATTTTTCAACCATAATTTTAAAAGTAAAAACACAAAAATAAAAAAGGCAGCGGAAAATAAAGATATGAGGTTTATAGTGGTTCGGTCAAAACCAGACCTACATCCACTCCCTGGAGACACCCTCCGAGTATTGCACTAATACCAATAG
>NW_021539874.1:0-290 GCF_001605985.2 Dendrobium catenatum | reverse complement strand
TATCATCTTTAAATGTTTCAATGTGTCCTTGACTTCAAGAGTAATTTGCCGAGCAAAGTTACCACAGATTGTTCGAAACGAAGAAACATAGCATCTATAGGTAATTGGACGAACATATATCTGAAAATTATAAAAAATGATAGATTAAAAATAAGTAAATGAGATACGCACAAAAAAACGCACAACATACGCAGAATATAAGCAACGGTCACGCAGAGTGTACGCATAACATACGCATATATTACGCACATCGCACGCACAGTGCAGGAAACATACAGCAAATTATACGC
>NW_021539873.1:0-860 GCF_001605985.2 Dendrobium catenatum | reverse complement strand
TAGTAGTTAAAGTTTTTATGTTAAAAATTTAAAAACAACAAAAAATTAGAACTATTGCTTAGGTTTTTAATTATTGCTACAAAGTTTTCACAATTAACCCCCTCTTGTCGATCTAGTTATTTTAATTGGTATCAGAGCGTGCTTTCAAAAATAGTGTTTTAGAAAACCTTATAATGTCGCATTTTGGTAATCGTAACACCGTGGAGGGTTATTCAATAACCCGTCCACCTCTTTTTGATAACATCCCGTATGATTTCTGGCAAATTAGAATGTCTACTTTTTTACAGTCTATTGATTATCGCATGTGGATGTTAGTCAATAATGGATATGCTGCACCTTTTAAAACTTTGAATGGAGTGAAAACTCAAGTTCCTTTTAATGAATGGAATAATGAGGATAGTGATTTAGCTAAATGCTAAGTATTTAAATTACTTTTTTTGTGCATTAAAGTTTGTTGATTATATGAGAGTTTCTACCTGTGCTACTGGTAAGGAGATTTGGGATAGACTGTGCATTACATAAGAAGGAACAAGTAAAGTAAAACAATCTAGGCTAAACATTCTGTTGCATGATTATGAACTCTTCCGTATGAAACCTAACGAAATAATATATGACATGTACACTAGGTTCACCCAAATCGTGACATCCTTGCATGCATAAGGTAAAGAGATTTCAAATTCTGAGAAATTAAATAAGATTATTAGATGCTTACCTAGTTCCTACGATGCTAAGATAACTGCTATCTCTGAATCTAAAGACCTTAATGTTTAATCTATTGATAATCTCCTTGGGTCACTCATTGCATACGAGCAAGGAGTGAGTTAAAGACAAAGTGATGCAGGTGAAAAGAAGAAGGAGCG
>NW_021539872.1:0-288 GCF_001605985.2 Dendrobium catenatum | reverse complement strand
TTAAATTCTCATTTACGCAATTCTTCGTCAGTGAGGCGCCTCATGGACGAAAAAAGCCTCGAGGCTTATTTACGCAATTTTAAACCTTGCTTAAAACCCCAAGCACAATCCCCTTACAAAGGGAATGACAAGTGCTAAAAATAGAGTGATGCATGGCTATAAGTTCCGATTACAATAAGCTAGACACCATAAAAGTGATTCAACAACATCAAGTAATGCATTGACCCATGATAAAATCACAGACCAAGTTACATGATCTTGCATGAGCCTTGAAATGATTTAATTCCA
>NW_021539871.1:0-205 GCF_001605985.2 Dendrobium catenatum | reverse complement strand
CTTTATGTAGAGGATACAAGCAACACGACCATTGTGAACCCAAAATTCACCTGAGTCCATGGCGCATGAGAGCTTGAAGAGCGCAGTAATGACCTCAGAGAGGATCTCAGGACGATCAATGAAGTTTACTTCAAGGGCATTACAATCGGATGTGAAGTGGTCGGCACCAACTATGTTGCCGTTGCATATTTTGACTTGTGCGGGA
>NW_021539870.1:0-239 GCF_001605985.2 Dendrobium catenatum | reverse complement strand
ACAATCACAATGTTAGGGTTAGTAACTTTATGAGTCATGTTGGCCTCAACCCCATGTGTTTGTTTATATGAATCCTTTTCTTAACGAAGTTGGGGATGCTTCCGAAAGCAATCATTAATACAATGACCGTTCATCTTGGAATAAGAACAAAAAATGGGTAAATTTTTAAATCCCACTTTTTAGAAAAAACCCTTCACCTCTTACCAAATCAATATCTCATTTGGATGTTTCTTAGAAAC
>NW_021539869.1:0-207 GCF_001605985.2 Dendrobium catenatum | reverse complement strand
AATATTATTTATAGATAGCATGTATAAACTTCAATATAGTATGCATAATGCTTATATAAACTTATACGTAGTGTGTATAATACTTATACATAGTGTGTATAATGCTTATATATAGCATGTGAAATGTTTATATATAGGTTGTATAAACTTATACATAGTGTATATAAACTTATTAAGAGTGTATAATACTTATGAATAATATGTATA
>NW_021539868.1:0-979 GCF_001605985.2 Dendrobium catenatum | reverse complement strand
TTCCAAAATTTACCTTGGAACTTAGTTCGTTAAAACTTCCTCGCCGAATAAGAACAGCGAGTGGAGGCCGAGGCCAAATTTTCGGAGCCCACAAGGTGTTCCAAGTGCTCCTCCACAGTCCTGCTGTACACCAGGATGTCATCGAAAAAGACCAGGACAAACTTCCTGAGGTGCTGCTTGAAGACCCGATTCATCAGGGATTGAAAGGTTGCCGGAGCGTTAGTCAATCCAAAGGGCATTATCAGAAATTCATGATGTCCCTCATGTGTCCTGAACGCCATTTTTGGAACATCGGCCTCCTTCATTCTGATCTGGTGGTATCCGGATTTTAGATCTAGCTTAGTGAACATCATTGAACCATGTAACTCATCCAACAGCTCGTAAATCCCTGGAATTGGGAACTTGTCTGGTACAGTGCCTTTATTCAAAGCCCTGTAATTCACACAAAATCTCCAACTTCCGTCCTTTTTGACCAGGAGGACTGGACTGGAAAAAGGGTTGTTGCTGGGTCTGATAATCTCTGCCTCCAGCATTTCTCGGATCAGCTTTTCAATCTCATCTTTCTGAATCTGTGGGTAGCGGTAAGGACGGACGCTGATCGGAGTCTCACCTTCTTTCAGAGTAATGGCATGCTCCAACTCTCTCTGAGGAGGTAAACCCTGGGGAGGGTGAAAGACCTCGCTGTACTGATGTATGAGCGGCTGTACTGTAGCGGGAACATTGCCTTCCTCTTCCAATCTAACCCCTTCCAAGCGGTGTAACTCTATTAAGTAACCTCTCCCTTCTTCCTGAATGGTTTTGATGAGGGATTTGAGAGAAACCCCTGCCTTGGTCAGTCCGGATTCACCTTGAATTATCCTCTTTTTGCCCCCAACCATCAACTCCATCCTCAGTGTGCCCCAATTGATTTTGGTCTCTCCCAATGTCTGCAGTCATTTCATTCCAAGAATGACATCCGTACTCCCCAACTCCAGGGGAA
>NW_021539867.1:0-317 GCF_001605985.2 Dendrobium catenatum | reverse complement strand
TTAAGCTATGATGAAGCATTTTCTGATTTGATATTAGAAAGTTTTTATGTGTACTGTTTGTTTTTCTTCTATTTTTTACTATTTTCTCGGTATTACTCGGTTCAACTGCGAGGACGACATTAGTTTTTTTAGCTCGGTATTAGGTCGGTATTCTATATTTTTTAATGGTATACGTTCGGTATTGACTATAGTGGATTAGTTAAATGTCGGGACGCAGATGTATCGAGCAATACCGATCAATACCGAGCAATATCGTGCAATACCGAGCTGTACCCCTAAACTGGGTTATAGGTCCTTATTGAGTAGTATATACCGAG
>NW_021539866.1:0-2979 GCF_001605985.2 Dendrobium catenatum | reverse complement strand
TGTGAAGTAGTTTTCCACCCGATATACCCACCCATGGGAATCCTCCACTTCAAATATCAACATCTTCAACTTCCTCACCCTAGGATCGCCACCGCTCCAATTGCTTCTTCCTCCTCCAGTGTAACGATTGTCGTGATCCTATGATGCACTAACACTCCGCTTAAAGAAGGTATGCAGTTGTCGGACGTGTGTCGGACACAGACACGCGTCAAACACGGCATGGACACGTGTCCGACATGGCATTGGAGTCTCGCAATTTAAAAAATTAAAATTACGCGTGTCGGACATGCGTGTCCTGTTATTAAATGATAAAATCGTTCGTTCTATTTAGCCTTTTCCGCGTGTCCGACACTCGGTACCGCTCAGTACATGCTCGGTACCGCTCATTGCATGCTCGGTACTGCTCAATATATGCTCGGTACCGTTAGGTACCGCTAGATACATGCTCGGTACCACTCAGTATCTTGCCATACAAATAACTTACGAACTTTAAAAACAAACAGAACTTCAAAATTACTCTTACAATAAAATTTTGTTCCGGGGGCACTGCCCCTATAAACCCCCGTAGGGCCTGACCGGGCAGGTCGAACCCCGCCAGGGGCAGCGCCCTCTTGGACCCCATTTGCAGACTGGTATATTGTTGTATTCATGTTGTCTTATTATTAAGATATTTTGATTTCACTTCATATCAATTTAATTTGATGTATTCATATGTATGATTGGTTTGTTAACAAAATGAACTCTCCTATTGGCGGGAGTGGATTAGGTGAATGTTCAAAAGAGCCATTTGTAGAAACTGATAAGCCTTTATGGATTCATGTTACAAAGTTAGGAAAAATCTTTGAAGGAGGGAATGTGTCATTCAAATGCAATTATTATGGTGACACCTACGAAGAATCTTATTCTAGAGTGAAGGCACATCTACTTAAAATTTATGGCCATGGAATAAAAATGTGTACTAAACATCTTTATGTTATAAGCTAAACAAGTTATCATGAAATTGATTTATTATTGCTTGTCATTTTTACTATAATATCACCTTAATTTCTATATATTATATTAAAAAATTATTATGCCGTATCCACGTCGCACCCGTGTCCGTGTCGTGTCCGTGTCGCCGTGTCCATGTCGGTGCATCATAGTCATGATCCCTCCATGTTTCTCCTATGTATCAAGGGTGAGAATCCCACCTTTCTTCTACCCGCCTCACATGGCTTGATCCCCATGGCTTGGCTTGTCCCTCTCCTCCGGTTATCCACTCGCTTGCCCAAAAGACCTCCCATAATGGTCGGCCACCTCACCACCTCTACTATGACACTCCCTTCCTGCTGTTCCCCCACCCGAAAAGCCTATTCCACCCCTTATCGGAGTCCTAAGAGGTGGCTTTTGACCCCCTCCTTCTGTGATGACGCACTCCTCTTGCTCGAAATGCCTCCCATAGTGGTCGGTCACCCTACCACCACCACAAAAAAATTTCCTCCTTGCTGGCCTCTCATCTGTAAATCCTGATCCGCCTCTTATCATAGCCCATGAGGTGGCTCTTGATGAAATAAACTCTACTCATCGAACTCCTCTCGTCTAATTTCCTTTCCCTTCGATTCAGCCAACGAAATCCCGATCAAATCTTGGTTAGGGTTTGCCATTGAAACCTTCGGTGGAGCTTTTGATTGCATGTCCAAGGGCTTCCTCATCTTCTCCTCTAACCCTCTAATTCAGTTTTCTATGGATGAAAAAATTCCATTCATGGTTGAAAATATTCCTTCGATAGTTGAGAACTTCTCCTCCATGTTGTTCTCTGGTTTTGTTGAAATGCATCCATCTTCTTTTCTGTAATCTCTCTCAAAACCTTGCTATGATATCAATTTGATAGGCAATGGATGCAATTTCTGCAAAACTAGAGAACGACACAAGAAGTTAGGAAGAAGAACACATAAAAACTCCTTTTTTATTAAAAGAATTAAGAAGAAAAAACACAAGATACAATTGAATCTTCAATTGGAGAGGAATATACGGCTCTACCAAGTCCCTAACCGTCGGCTAGAGCCCACTCAACCTAAGTAAAACTAATTCCAGCAAAATCAAGCATAATCTAAAATCATCCCATAGTTAGCCTTAAATAGGCTCTCCTAATTCTTTCCCAAATCAGCCCCTTTCCTTAAATAGGTCCATCTCAGATTTGAATTCAAATTAGATCTTTTTCCCTTATTGATTCCCTCACAATTGTAATTAAAACTTTCCTAAACAATTTCACCTTTATTCCTCCTTAAATAATGAATATTAACTCCACTGGGTTCTCCCTAAATAATTCTCTCTCAGATTTGAATTCAAATTATATTTCTTTCTCTAATTAATTCTCTTCCAATTGTAATTGAAAATTTTCTTGATTAATTGCCCCTTGGGCCTCACAAAGCTTGCCGAATTCCCCCCTTGGCTCTCCCCTCTTGCTTTCACTGGTTCGGCTCCTGCTGAACAGGCCAGCTGGGTTGGTTGAGGCCGCCCAGCCCTCCTGCTGCTCTTGCAGTTCCCTCTGCTCCTGGTTCTCCTGCTGTATCAGATTAATATTTGAATTCCTGCAACAATAGTCGCTTATTGGCTTATTGCTTAACATATGCAATTAAAAATGAAGTCACTATCCCAATCCACTAACTTATATTTTTGTTTCTTAGGCGGTGGAAGTGTTTGGGATTTTGGTTTTGAACTTTTCCAAAAGTAATTGTAAAATATCACTTCTGTTTTTTTTTTTTTTTTTTTGACATTTGAGTGACCAAAATGAAAATCAAGAACATTTATATTTTCCATGATATTTTTGCTTCGCTTGGTCAAAATCCATTACTTCGGCCATGCCTTTTTTCATTAACCATATATCAAAATGCTAATATTAAGTTTAGGGTGTCCTAAACCTCTTTATATCCCCAATTCTCTTAATCAGTGGATGTCTCCTCTAAATCGTTGTGTATGGCTTATTAGAAGATGAAGGAA
>NW_021539865.1:0-382 GCF_001605985.2 Dendrobium catenatum | reverse complement strand
ATATTATGATAGGAAATAAATAATGTAATATCATTTCCTGTTCATTAGGCTTTTAGCTGAGATTGTTAAGTTCGCAGGAAACCTCACATTCAGAGCCAATCAGCAATTGAATACAAAAGCTTATATGATAAAAAAAATTATCAAAAAATATTTCTGTTTATTTTTATGTAATAAGTATAATTAATTTTTTTAATGACCATGCTTATCTAAATCATTTTGAAGTTACTATAATCTTATGTGTTGTGGGCTAGAATATACGCGGCGATAGAGTTGTAATTTTACGTCTTAGCGTTGCACGGATATCCAGCTCACACACAGAGAACATGATGCACTCAGGATCGTTGCCACCGCGAGGAAGAGACCTGCAGGGAAAAATAAGAAA
>NW_021539864.1:0-361 GCF_001605985.2 Dendrobium catenatum | reverse complement strand
GTAAAGTTTCTACCGGTTATTTTGAGTTATGTGCAATTTTTTATTGAATAGAAAATTATCTGGTTGTTGAAAAATAGTGCTTCAGTACAAGTAAAGCTTTGTAATGTTATTTTCTTCGATTTCTGGTAATTTGGTAAATTTCTGAATCTGTGATTTCTGTGTACCTTCCGTGTACTGCCGTTATGCAGCCGATTTCTCGTACGACTTCTGATTTTCTGAATTGATGATTTGAATGATTGAATACGCATACGAATGTAAATATATGATTGAATTATTGTTATTGTTACTGAAAGACAAGTAAAGACTGGTTGAACCGTTGGTTGAAGACATGATACCTGTACAGGATGGTGGGCCGACGGGC
>NW_021539863.1:0-226 GCF_001605985.2 Dendrobium catenatum | reverse complement strand
ATATCATAATCTTAGTAATAGATTGTAGCTTAACATTACAATTAAAATGAAAAGGACAATCATCATTTCAAATATAATACAATTATAAGAGGATATAAAGGTTGGTTAGAACTAAATTATCTCATAATAACAAGTACAAACTCTCCATGCCATTGCTTACCCTTCCTTTTTGCTTACACACTCTTTCCATTCCATTACACTTTTCCTAAGATTAAGTTCAAGTGTG
>NW_021539862.1:0-1115 GCF_001605985.2 Dendrobium catenatum | reverse complement strand
TTTTGACGGGACATCGATTCATATAGGACCCGAGAGAGATGAAAGAGGAATTCATGCGGAGGCTAGTCAAAAATTCAAAAAGAAGCTCGGAGTTGAAGGGAACAGTAAGAGTAAAGAGAAAATACAAGAAGGTGTGAGCAAAAAGATCAAGTATCGAATATGAGAGAATGTTCGGGTTGATAGACTGAGAGACTGTGATTTTGGCCATCTTGTATCTTTAGTAGGCAGCTTGATCGTCCGCCTTAATGAATTGAGGGTCCAGAGTCGCCCTTGAGGAACTCCCAGAAGGATGATGAGATCTCTTTTCGCTGATCATTTTCAGAAAATAAAGCACAAGGGGATTTGAGAAGGTTTGAGTGAAAAAAAAAATATCTGAAAGGCTTGGTTTATAAAGAATCAGCCTGATCCCCCAAGACGATCGTAGAATTATCCAGAATGATATGATGTAATAATTGCATCAGGGATGATTGGTCAAAAAGATGGTGAAATCATCTGAGATGATCAAATATCATCCGGTATGATAACACATAGGAGATTATCCCAAGGAGTCATTCCGGATGATCGTTAAAAAAGCAGATCATCTTGGACAATTAGGTGGATCATCCAGGACGATGCACAATAATGGATCATACTGATCGAATTAAAGTTGAGTGCCAAATTTTGCCACGTGGATCGTCTAGGACGAACAGGGGTATCATCCGGAATGATCACTAATAATTGAACAGAGGTTGTGAAGATCATCCAGGATGAGGAGGATCGTCTAGGATGATCACAAATAATTGAAATAGTTGACGATTAGATCGTCCAGGATGATCAGAAATAGAAGAGTCAAAATAGCTGTCAGATGGAATTCAAAGAGGGAATTGATCAGATCATCCAGGACGATATCAATATCGTCTAGGATGATGTGAGAAAAATTATAAAATCAAAGAATAGATGGAGATGATCAAAGAAGGCCCAAACACATGAAAAAAGAATTTAAAAGAAAAAATTAAAACATAAAAAAGACAAGAACAAAAGAAAAACAAAGGTTCTTTTTTAATCAAAGCTTGAATAAAAATAAGTTTTCCATATGATTGAATAAGAAAACTTGTAAGAATCAATGAGTTAACATT
>NW_021539861.1:0-582 GCF_001605985.2 Dendrobium catenatum | reverse complement strand
GATTGATACTTCCAATTGTTTGAGAGAAAATATTGCTTGAATATCGAATTAATTTTCATTCGAATCGTAAGAACTCTGACCACGAGAAAATTTTAGCTCGGATCAGGATTTGAGCTAGATGCTATTTTCAAGCCAAATAAAATTCTAGATGGCTCGAAATAGATTTGATTCAAATCAAATGAGTTCGAAATCAACTCTAGTTGAGTTCAAAATTCTGTTGTTTAGGTTTCGTCGGGTTTAAGTAAGTCAGCGAAATATCCGTTGGAACTCTTCGGTGATTTTTTCGCCAATATTCTATACCAACTTCATATACTCCGTCGGTTTTTATCGGAAATTCCACCGCTTATTTTCCGGCATAATGGTTGAATGCCGCTTATATCGGCGGATAAATATCCCCCGATAAACAACCATTTTCCTATAGTGTGATTGTAATCCATATTTGACACCTATCGAGTACTTAGATATTCAATGCCATCTTTATTCATGATATTCATTGAAAAAAAAAAGAGAATATGTTTTGTTGGCTACCATCTTCTAATAGATTATATTTATCTTAGAGAGAGAGAGAGAGAGAGAGAGAGA
>NW_021539860.1:0-293 GCF_001605985.2 Dendrobium catenatum | reverse complement strand
TCCCAGAATCGTCCGGGACGATAGTGAGATCGGCCAGACCGATCTATACTATTCAAAATATCGTCCTGAAACAAATTCTGGGAACTGTCCAGGACGATCGATTTGGTCTGATCGTCCCGGGACGATTTGGCGATCGGCCGGGCCGATCAGCCTAATGATATAAGAAAATCAGCTCGTTTTGATGAGAGAGAAAATCAGTTAAAAATCAAAATATCTGATTTTAGAGAGAGAAAGAGAAGGGAAAAGAGGGAAAAGATGGATTTTGGAGGCCGCGGAGCGCTTTTCGTCTGACG
>NW_021539859.1:0-1414 GCF_001605985.2 Dendrobium catenatum | reverse complement strand
GGTCGCGATCCGGCTCGGGCGGGATCCGTCCCCGTCGGGTCGGGTCGTGACAACCACTCCCCTACACACCCCTCTACTTGTCTCCATCTTCCCTGCTCCCATCTTACAACCTAATTAGAGATGAAATTGTGTGTAGCCCCATTGTCCATCAGCACAACTACCTTCTTATTTGTTATTTCTCCTCTCACCTCCATAGTGTGATTCGGAGTGAAGTTTACTAACAAGTTCAAGGAGACCTCAATCATATATAAATGTAGCTTTTCTTCCTCTATTGATGCCTCACTCCCACCTTCCTCCTCAGCTTCCTTATTATCACAGACGGTAAAAACCTGAAGAGTTCGATCTTTACACCTATGCCCTAGTGTATACTTCTCATCCATGCTCAAGTGTAAGACATAAAATGGTTTGAGCGTGATAATCCCTTTTTTTTTTCAAGAGTGATAATCCATTTTTCTTTTCCTTGTTGCCTTATTGCAATATTGTTGGCTTATTGGTGATTATTTCAATTAGAATTGTTATAGTTATGATTTTTTTTGCATAAAATTTTAAATTTTTATGTGATTTTGGTGATTCTTAATTTGCTTTTCATTATTTATAATATAAGGCTAATCTTTTTGCCTGAATTAAACTTCTACCCTTTTCATTTTTCATCGAAACTAGAAAAATAATTATATTAAGATTACTAGTTCATTTTAATAAATTTTAATTGTTTGTTGCATAGTTGATCACATCTAAATAAGCATCAAATGCTAAGTGTTAAATATCCTAGACTCTAGAACACATTACATCATTTTGTAACCTCAAAATTCTTTTTTAGTCAAAGTATGAATAGTATGAAAGGATTAACCAAAAGGATTCACAAGACTGACCACAAATAGGTGAGACTAATAATGATGATGAGCGAGAGTAACAACCAATTAAATTCGAGTCAATGCCCTGATTGGCCATGCCAACCATCAATTCATAAACCTATTGAATAGGAAACCATTTCCCAATTCCCAGCCATCAAATAAATGGGATTCTCACTAAAAGGCATTGCAACCACTTTATAAAGCATGTTTTAGTCCAAAAAGGGGAAAAGTGTGAAAGTTCTTATAAAATGCAATTTGAAGTGCATAAAGAAACAATTATATATACATTACAGTATCTTTTGTATCAACTATGATTGTGCAAGCTAGCATTTAGCTATAAATAGTTAAATACCATAACAAGTAGAACTAGTTCCATTCACATTGATGAAGCTTCTTTGTATATTGCTTATATTTTAGTGTATCAAAAGAATATAAATGGTTCATAGTTTTGTGGGCTCCGAAAATTCCCATTTTATTATGTATGATCCCGGCCTCTCCGCGCCATCGGTCTATTTTTCTTTTAAAATGTTTGTGTGACGACGACGAAAGAGAGTTTTAACGAG
>NW_021539858.1:0-326 GCF_001605985.2 Dendrobium catenatum | reverse complement strand
ACCCAAGGAGTAGAGAACCTTGTTGAAAGGGGAGAAAGTTCACACACTTTGCCTAGGATTGGAGATACTCTACAAGTCACCCCAAAGATTTGATCTTAGGAGACCCTTCTAGTAGAGTTAAGACTAGACATGGACTTAGGAAGGAGGTGAACCCTCTGCCTTTATTTCTATGACTGAACCCACCATCATTAACCAAGCCCTTTCTGATGAGTTTTGAATTTTAGCAATGCAAGAAGAGTTGAATCAATTTGTTAGGAATGATGTTTGGAAACTTGTGGAAAGACCTAACGGACAAAGTGTAGTTGGGACAAAGTGGGTCTTTAAGA
>NW_021539857.1:0-214 GCF_001605985.2 Dendrobium catenatum | reverse complement strand
ACATGAGAGTCAAAAGTTAAAAATAAAATTTATTAAAAAAATAATCAAAATAAATTGATTGTAATTAATCATATTGTACGGCACGTATCATATATTATGTGAAATACCATAATCTGGATTTTGAGATAAAATAAATTTGCTTTAATTACATGATTTCAAAAATTAAACTAATTTTATTGTATAATTACTATTATTTCAAACAACTAAAGTGTTA
>NW_021539856.1:0-655 GCF_001605985.2 Dendrobium catenatum | reverse complement strand
GTTTGCCTTAAATGGCCTAAATGTCCCAAAAAAAAAGGACGTCGTGCGGAGGTGAATCAGAGAGCGCCACGTCACCCCTTTACTATGTATCACGGCTATGTACCCGTTGTGTACCAGGTTACTTGGCGCGCTCTGATTCACTTCCGGACGATCCGGTGTCCGCACATAATAATTTCTCTAAAAAAACGGGGCTCTTTATGTTTACTAATGTCAAGTCATAGGATAATCATGCATTTAATTTCTGAAGGCAACACAAACATAACAGCTCTTAAGAAGCAATTTTGCAATTAAGATTCCAAGAATCAAAGACAAAACGAAGTACTAGTGAAGGAAAACCATTGAAACTTGTTCCAAAATTAGAGATCATGACCAACACATTCTAATTCAGAGAACTGGGGGTGGGAGGGCGGTGTTGAGCTGTTTTAATTTACTACAACAAGCAAGCCTTAGCTTGGATTGATGAACGATTGACCACCAATCCAGCTTGGAAATATCATGCTATGGTAACCAATTATGAACAAATTCAAACAATTTTGGTAATAGGTCTGTGTCCGTTAAACACAGTTTCCTTTAGCCCATCATCAGCTTTATTTCTTGGATACTTTTCCTCTTTGTTTCCTTCAGTTCTAACAGAAAGCTGAATCTCATTTTCCAA
>NW_021539855.1:0-321 GCF_001605985.2 Dendrobium catenatum | reverse complement strand
GCATCAGCTCATATAAAAATTAAAATTTTGATGTCACACCTCAGCTTTTGGAAGAAAATCATAGGTACCTAATAAAAGGGTACAAGCAAAAAATAAAAAATAAAAAGAATAATTTCAATCAATATTTTAAAATTTTATGCATAAAATTCTAAATCTTAATATATTTTAAGTGAATCGAGCACAATTCACGAGTCATTTATTGTATGGAGTCCGACTTGACTTACACCCTTACCACCCTTATTCGCCACCTTTATAAGAGAGATTATTCTGTGCGGACATCGGACCGTCCGGAGGTGAATCAGAGCGTGCCACGTCATCTGG
>NW_021539854.1:0-711 GCF_001605985.2 Dendrobium catenatum | reverse complement strand
AAACAAAATTATAAGCATTATTTAAAAAATATAAAAAATGTCAAATAATTAAAATCTAAAAAAGGTAAAACTTAACCTATCTCAAGAGAAACAAAATTTTCAATTGGATCCACAGACAAAAATTGCTCAATGAACTTCAAAACTTAGTTTCTCTTTTCTCTCTCCTCTTTTCTTTCTCTTTTCCTTTTTTTATTTTCCTTCTCTATTAATGACATGAGAAAATGACATTTAATATATATTTTTTAATGGCTTTAGATTTTTTTTAATAAAATTACTGAAGAATGTTTTAGTCATTATGTCAATTGTTTAATTTTTGGCTTAAAATTCATTTAAATTATTTTATATCTTTAAATTTAGTGATCCAAAAATTATAAAACATTATTCATAAGATAGTTTGGCATCTCTAGAAATACTAATTACATTGGTTTGCAAAATAGATGCCTAATTATCTTAAAATCCTACTTATTCCAATATGTGTCAATTTTTTAAGGAATTGTTGAGATGCCCATGACATTTGAGAAAATTATTATAATTAGGCTCAATAATATCTATTTGATGATGATGATGGTTTATAAATTAGACTTATAATGACTCCTAAAATATTATTTGATTGTTATAGGTCAAAACATATCTTTTAAAATTCAAGGGTTATTACAATTATAGCTCCCAAACAAACCATCAAACATATAAAAAATCTTCGTAGGCTATATG
>NW_021539853.1:0-309 GCF_001605985.2 Dendrobium catenatum | reverse complement strand
GCCATTAACATGATCATAAGTTCTGATCGTACAGGGATGAACACGTGTTCGTCTGTATGATCAGTTTGGTCAAAAGTTTGTACGAAAGGATGCTCGTAAGTTGTGTGATTACGAAAAGCCATTTTATTTTGGATGCATTCATTCGTCCATACAATTTTTTTTTGTACGGGATGAACGTAAAATTTCGTCTGTAGGAACAGTGTTTTTTTCAATAAATAGACGGGCTTTTGAAGTCAACAGTCATACTCTCACTTCACTTTCAAATCTTTTCGTTCCTTAGATCCAATCAATGGCAAGTTCAAGCAAGCG
>NW_021539852.1:0-202 GCF_001605985.2 Dendrobium catenatum | reverse complement strand
TGGTGGTTGTAAGGATCATATTCAGGCAATGGAGGTCAAAAAGATCATAATAGGACTACGGTGATTGAAAGGACTGTAGTCCGTGGGCAATGAAGGTCAAAAAGACCGTAGTCGGGTGATAGTGGTCAGAATGATCATAGTCAGTGGATGATGGTGGTTAGAAAGATCGTAGTCAGGTGATAGAGGTTTGAAGGACCATAAT
>NW_021539851.1:0-301 GCF_001605985.2 Dendrobium catenatum | reverse complement strand
GACACCCAGTAAGGCAGAGAACCCAACTCCTTTTGCTTCCTCCTGAAGCAGACAGAGAACCACGATCACTTGCTGAAACATACCTCTCCCAACCCTTCCAAAGATAAGAGACTCTAGGAAAGAAGAAGTAAAACAATTCTTGGAGCAACCCTTGTGAACCCCTTCATAAGCTCCCCCTCACAAAATCCATGATTTATTATTCTTAATAAAATAATGCATGTGATTATTATAAATTTAAATATTAATATAAGAAAAAAAATAAACAAGTACTAAAATAATATATTAGAACAAAAAATAATAG
>NW_021539850.1:0-244 GCF_001605985.2 Dendrobium catenatum | reverse complement strand
CTTGTTCAGGGGAGCAGGACTGTGATGTAGTATGAGGCAGAATTTACTACTTTAGCCAGTTATTCTTCATAGTTGGTAAGTACTTCTGCTGAGAGGTGCTACATGTTTCTAAGAGGACTACGAGATAGTCTGAGACAGCCCCTAATGCCATTTCACATTTCTGATTTCTCTGAGCTGGTGGAGAGATCTCGTCTGATAGAAAATGATCTGATGGCTACTCAGCAGTGGTGGACTATGAGTAGAA
>NW_021539849.1:0-237 GCF_001605985.2 Dendrobium catenatum | reverse complement strand
TAAGTTGAATTGGATGTCATTGAGTTCGTATTTTTGATATGTTCAGTTTGATTGTATGTTTTTTGAAATCGGCATTCAGATGGTTTCGGATTTAATTTAAAAATTTTCCAACATGATTTTGCCTCGAGATTCATGCCCGATCAAGATAGTTTTTTTTATGATATATCAATCCTATAAAAATAAGAAAGTTATTAATAATTTAAACCAAAATATCAAAATTTGAAAAAGTTTTTTATG
>NW_021539848.1:0-259 GCF_001605985.2 Dendrobium catenatum | reverse complement strand
ACTCACTTAGGCTTAACATCCTAATTACTAGACCCAATAATTTATCCCAAATTTTCTTACCAGAAGTGCACGTGGATACCAACATAAAATTATCCGAATTTAAGGCACAGAAAAAGCAATTTAAGGCCTTTGCATTCAATTGAGCATCTATTCGTTCTTCCTCACTCCATTGATTAAAAGGAATGTCAGTTTTAACTCCATTAACAATTCGAGATGGTGATAAATAACTAGTTAAAATCATATGCCACATGCGAAAATC
>NW_021539847.1:0-336 GCF_001605985.2 Dendrobium catenatum | reverse complement strand
ATATAGACTATCTCCATGTCCAAGGTGTTATTTATTTTTATATATCTTCTTCTAGATTTTTCTCCAAAAATTCATCAATATTTTCTTTCATATTTTCGTCCCCTTTAATGTATTCTTGTATATTTTCATCTTCTTCAAGTACTCGGATCTCCGAGCGGCGTCGCCATTGGATTTCCGGTTCATGATTAGGCACGGGGACTTCTTCGATCAACGGGCTGCGGTCGAAGTTGGTCTTTTTCTTTGGAGGAGATGGAGGACGACGGGATCCCCTGGAGGATTCTCCAAGGTGTCTACCGTCTGGAGGAGTGGCATTATGGGTCCTTTTCGGGGCCCACT
>NW_021539846.1:0-210 GCF_001605985.2 Dendrobium catenatum | reverse complement strand
AACATAAAATTTTCTATTTTAACTATTTAATTTTTTTTCTTAGGTTTCATTTGGAATGACTTTCTTACTGTTTCTTAAAACAGCTTTTTGTACTAAAAAATTGCTTTAAGAAACAGTAAGAAAGTCATCCTAAATGAAGCCTTATACTTCGTTTGAGACAATTTTCTTATTGCTTTCTAAAGCAAATTTCTACTACTGAATAGTTAAATT
>NW_021539845.1:0-594 GCF_001605985.2 Dendrobium catenatum | reverse complement strand
CCACGCCAAAAGGGAGAAAAGCATAGGGCCGCCTCATGATCGTCCTAAAAGTCAATAATGCCCACGGCAACGAAAGTGAGAAGAAAACCCAAAGCCTATTTCTTCTTCGATTTACTGTTCCGTCTTTTACCTCTGCCACTGGAACTATACTTAGCATCATAAACACGGTCATTAAAATCATCACCCTACCCCAAAGAAGAAGAGGAAATGTTCTCATCCAACTCCAGCTAATCCTATTGAAGCAAAACAGAGTTATTCAAAGGGCGGGATACATGAGCTTTCAAATCTGCATTAGACATAACAGAAATAGGAATATCAACATACCTCACATTCCCCATCAAGACATTCACAGAAGGAGACACATTCGACGCAGCATTAACAGGTAAAACATAAGTCAAATAAACGGCCGAACTTTCAACCTCCCATGCCACAAGCTCCAAAGAAATGGCGCCAATATAAACAACTAATGCCTGGGAAGGAGAACTAGGTAGATCCTCACCAGATATAACCAACCCGGGAAACCACCTCATCCGATAAATCATTAGAATCAACTACAACAACCTCACATGAATGGCTAGCTATAAGATTTAGACC
>NW_021539844.1:0-239 GCF_001605985.2 Dendrobium catenatum | reverse complement strand
AACTAAGTTGATTGATGTAGTGAAATGACACCTTTCACTATATACTTCATTAAATTATTTATGTGGCACCAGCGTACCGGAACACTGGATGAAGTTTGTGATGCACCGCTTTAGTTGGTGTTAATATAGGTCCATTCATAGGATGACGTGTGGGCGGTTGCCTCGATATGACATAGTGGTTGGGTGTCAATTTTGGGTCACGGGTTAGGTTCGGGTCGAATCCGGAACTGACCCGGCAC
>NW_021539843.1:0-268 GCF_001605985.2 Dendrobium catenatum | reverse complement strand
AATTCCTTAAAATTAACAAAATAAATAAATTTTCTTGTTGTTGATTACATCTAAAAATAGAGAAAGTCAAATTCCTAAGGTTTTGAAATCAGAAAGTACATTTAAATAATTTTATTAATAAAACATACCATTTAATCATAACAAAGCATAAATACATCCAATTGACTTTACATTTTTATGAGATCATCATAGGAACATATCTAGATCTTGTGATCGATTTCAATGAATTTGAAGCTAATTTAATTTAAAATTAAATTTAGGTAATTTA
>NW_021539842.1:0-302 GCF_001605985.2 Dendrobium catenatum | reverse complement strand
AGAAGAGAAAAAGAGAAAGGTGCAAGTTTTCTAAAGGCCTAGGAGGTCTATTTATAGGTTTTGAAGAGAATAGAAGGGAGTTATGGAAATTTTCGAAATTATCTAATTTTAGAAATTTTTTCCGAATTTTTTCAGATTTTTTGGACCCAAAAAAGCATCTTTTCGAGTAGTTGGGCCCACTTAGGTCGGTGGCAGCGAACCGACTCGCGAAAACAGCGTCGATCCGAGAACATTTCACGCGGATCGTAATCTGCCGCGCAACAATGTGCGAACCACATGCAATGCCGGCTGCCGGCGGCGGT
>NW_021539841.1:0-735 GCF_001605985.2 Dendrobium catenatum | reverse complement strand
TTGCATTCAGATGATAGTGCATTAAACTGGTTGATAAATATAATTGAAATTATATTGGTATTATTATTTATACAACATAGCATGACATATTGACATGGCTCATTCGGTAATAGTCCTCTTCACCAATTTTTCTTATAATTTTGTATAACACTCTTTACTATATGTCTTATAGTTTAATAGATTTATTTAGACTTCATTGATCATATTGTTTTATTACTGGATTTTAAAATTTTCTATTGCTCATATTTAACTGATGAATTGCTATTGATTGGAATTGGAACATCCATATTGAATCTCTATCCTTCCGAATACAATATAGAGTTTTGATTACTTGATGATGGGGTTTTATGCTCATTATTTGATTTTTGGTAAATGTAAATAGTCTACTGCATAAGGCCGAATAGTGATGCTCAATTTGATTTTTTTTAGTTCTCGTGTATTCTTTTGTAGCCATTAGTGACTATTGTATAAATATTTTTTAGTTTTTAGAGCTGTAGTAGAATGTAAAATATTGACAATAGTAATGTAATTATATTTTTCTGTTGTTTATTTATTATTTTTAATATAATTAATCAATTTTAGATGCAAATTGATTTGATTGTAAATGAATGAATATTGGTTGTACATAGAAAAAAAAAGAAATATAAAGAAAATAGAAAAGAAATTCTTTCATTTTAGATCCCGGGTGTTAAACACCTTATCTTGTGAAAAACAATTATTAGAGCAAGCAAATTT
>NW_021539840.1:0-272 GCF_001605985.2 Dendrobium catenatum | reverse complement strand
CGTGTTTTCCAAAAATCAAAAAGTATATTGTCAAACAATGGAGGTCTAGTAATAGAGTAACTCTCAGGTGTATTTTGGTTTTCGAATATAGCCATCTACGTTAATCAAAAATTAGTTTAAACTTATAATTTTGAAACAATGCTCTGATACCACTTGTTGAGTCTAGTGAATAGGTTGTTAGACCTAATTTAGTGTCCCAAGGCTACCAAGAGGGGGGTGAATTGGTAGTTTTAGAAACTTAATCCTCTTTCATTTTTTGTTGAACCGAAATG
>NW_021539839.1:0-295 GCF_001605985.2 Dendrobium catenatum | reverse complement strand
CAACTGACTTGAGTTTCTGATCTTGACTAGATTGCTCGATCTTATCAAACACTGAGGGCTTAGGGGCTACAGGAGCAGTTTGAGAACCACATCCCAAAGTGAATTCTAAGATAGGTTTCTGAATAGCAATCTCACTGGGTGGAATAAAGTGAATTCTGGTCCACTAACAGACAACTGCAAATCCTCAAATCCTTTTCCAAACTTGATTATACTACCCTCAGCAAACGGATTGTAGGACAGGTTCATGTTGTTAGACAAGGAAAAGATTAATTTACCCGTCATTTTTCCTGAAATT
>NW_021539838.1:0-290 GCF_001605985.2 Dendrobium catenatum | reverse complement strand
CCAAAGTTCGATCGTCCGTTCATGTCCAGCTACTCCAGATCCCCGTGCTCGCGATCGGTTTGTCCCATAACCTAGGGTTTTAATTTTCTTTTTGAATGCTTGTACATTAGGTTGAAGAAATATCATCTGCTTTTATTGTGATGTCTAAGGAAATGATTTCAAGCATAGGTGTTTTTTTTTTTTTCATTTGGAGAACATAAATTTGAGCCTAATCAATAGGTTGAGAGAAAGAAATTATAACAACCTGCTGCTACTGCTCCTTGTAATGAAATTATAACTTCATTTTATTT
>NW_021539837.1:0-1036 GCF_001605985.2 Dendrobium catenatum | reverse complement strand
GGTACCCTTTCCTCTTTGGAATCCAAGCTTTGGACCTTTATATCCCAGCTCAAACTTAACTTTCACAACACTTGACAATTATACAAATTACTTTTATATCAAATCAAAAATCTAGACTCACCTATAGAGTTATCCTAAGAAGTTAATTAATCAAAGAAAATATATTCCCAAGCAGTTATATATGTGCAGAAAAGAAAGTAAAATGCGCTGGCCACGTTCTTTTATTTGAAGGGGCTTTAGCAGCTGAAGTACCTGTGCAAGCATTTATAGCAATTAACATTTATTATTAACTTTGCCCCCTTTTATTGTCCTGCATGAGCGTGGCCACCTGCAGAAAATTATGTGAACATCCAGATCGCTCCTAACCTAAAGGTAATCTAGTCTCCAAACACATCAACCATCCACGGAGTGCAGAAAAGTAAGCAGACACAGCAAAGCAATTTCATCCACAACATGCAGTGAAAACTACAAAAATACGGCACACAACAGTAAAGTAAACACCGGCCTAACCTATATCTAGAGTTGGTTGTCCTAGCAAATCATCTAAAATATGTATAAAAGGTCGTGTCGCTGGGTAGGTCCTAAAGTGGGTGATTAGTTAAAGTTGTCTAAAAGTCTGGGTTTGTTAAGGCTTAAAAGGGAGGTTTGAGTTAAACTTTAAAAATTAATAAATTAGGAATTTTAATTAAATGTATTTTAAGAGTTAATTGATTACTACCTTTATTTCACACTGAGGCCATGAAGTTTATTTCACCTTCCTTCGGGCTAAACTAATAGCCTCGTAGGCCAGGGTTACCCAGTAGCAATCGGGATTAATCAAGTTATTTTAAATTGGTTGGAATTAAAGGAGTGAATCAATATTAGAGGATTTGATTACTGATTTTAAGGGGTTGGTTGAGAATTTAAATATCCTATTAAAATAATTTTAGGGGTTAGAGGAATTAACAAGTTTTAAAGAGTTATCCGGATACGCTAACTGAGGGGTCAAAATTTGGCTTACAAAATTAGGATTAATCTTAAGGGTTTCAAATTTTTA
>NW_021539836.1:0-397 GCF_001605985.2 Dendrobium catenatum | reverse complement strand
TGGAGATCAGAGAGGCTTTGATCGGAGGAGCTTTGTGTGTGTGGAAGAAGCCGGGAGATCGGGAGGAAGAGCTGCAGCGATCGTGGATGTCGAAGCGTTCAGTTGGTGCGGTATTTAACGACCTCAATGGGTAACGATCGAGGTGAGATGCGGGATTCGTGGATTCGTCGAGTCCAAGGTTTGCGGGATATCGGGGATTCAACAGAGCAGAGGTATCATTTCGTTTTTGTTTCCTTTGGATATTATACGAAGGTCGACAAATGCCCCCCAACAAATATGGTACGCATCTATAGCGAATCATGTTTGTTGTATGCTGATTGACCTTGTGGATCTCTAGATATTTGTTCTAGATGTCACACAAGGGATTTCATTTGGTGGATCTCCAAAAGTTTATTTG
>NW_021539835.1:0-703 GCF_001605985.2 Dendrobium catenatum | reverse complement strand
CTTGTTTCATTTGGTAAATGATGTGTCTTGATTCCAACAAAATAAAATTTAAGAAGTAATGGAATCCAAGTGGTCCTAACCTGGATATTTTTTAGGGTTATTGTATCATTGCAATGCATGCCAATATGTTTTTATCCTTTTAATCATTACCCTGGCCATCACAATACATACTTAATTTGTTTTGCATGCTTCCTACGAAATTTGTATTTGATTCATGCTTCTATCCCCATCATCTCTATTTGTTCTGGATCCTCCACAAATTATTTTTGGTATCATTTTACCTATATTGTGAATTAGATGCCATGATTCAAATCTCAAAAACATTTCCTTTATGCAAAGGAGACTAACTTGTTATTAGGAGTTTCATGTACTAGTTTACACCTTTCTTATTTTATTTATTTTCTTTTTTATTTACTATTTGTCATATTCTCCTAACTTCTTCGGAATTCTATGCATAAGTTTTTGAGGTCTAGTTAATCTTACACTTAGATCTTCAACCTTTGAATTCGCAACTTATCATTCAATTTTCATAGCTGATAGGCTGCTAAGGTCAGGCCTCTAGAACATTTCTTTCTTTGGATTGTTTATTAAATGAAATCGCATGACAAACTCTCATGATTTCCACCCGAACTTTATTTCAGTTTGTAACCAAAATACTTTTATTCATATTCAGCATTTCCCATTCATGCTCATCTTATGCTTG
>NW_021539834.1:0-335 GCF_001605985.2 Dendrobium catenatum | reverse complement strand
AATTTGGCGACTTGAAGTTGAAGTGGAATCAATTGTGGATGAGAGTTTGCGATTGTATGCTTGCGTGCGTAGACGGGCAGGTTTTTAGCGTGAAAGCAGAGAAAAACGCCCGTTGAAGCTCGTCATGTTTTATTTTAACGACGAGGCTCAGCCTAGTTTGACGCGATCTGAATAGAGATCTTTGCAAGACGAGACTGATTTCTGCATGATTTGCCAAGGTAATTAATTTGATTTGATATATTTGTTTGACTAATTGAGCACTTCCATAAAAAATAATTATTATAATTATAATAAAAGAATTATTATTATTATTATTATTATATTCTGAAAAATCA
>NW_021539833.1:0-213 GCF_001605985.2 Dendrobium catenatum | reverse complement strand
ATTGTGTGCTGGATCTTCGTACAATGTTAAGACGTTTAACCATATATTTCTCTACCGCCGCGAATATTCCAGGACGCAACAGTTTGGCGCCGTCTGTGGGAAAGTGATTCCGGACTGGGGGGCAAATTTTTGCTCCAACCTCATAAAGAAGTTCATGTCCACTTACTGACATCATTTATTACTTCACCAATTTCATAGGAATTAGATCCGGAC
>NW_021539832.1:0-324 GCF_001605985.2 Dendrobium catenatum | reverse complement strand
AATTGTTTTATGCTAAACCCCAAAAAGTAGGACAACTGTCCCATCAAACTCATCTCAAACTCTCTACTCATTGTTTTAGAAAAATCATGACACAAATTTTTATTAGAAGATCCAAAAAGTATATTATCCACATAAATCTGAACAATGAGTAAATCATCTCCAACTTTCCTAATAAAAAGGGTGGTATCTATACTTCCCTTGACAAACTCCCTCTCTAGTAAGAATGTGCTAAGCCTCTCATACTAAGCTCTTGGTGCCTGCTTTAAATCATACAATGCCTTTTTCAATTTAAACATATGATTTGGAAATTGGGAGCTCTCAAAA
>NW_021539831.1:0-256 GCF_001605985.2 Dendrobium catenatum | reverse complement strand
ATAAACAGTCTTGTGACGTGAATATGAAAGGCTATATTTATTCTATAATTTATAGTCATGAATCACGATTAAAGACCAGTAGAATATTCTTTATTCATTCAAATATTCAGACAGCAACCTTGTAATTATCAACGCTCTTGGTTTTTAACTCTTGGGCATTTCAGGTATTGAAACAAGTGTCTTTCATTTAAACCTTTCGTTATTTCCAATATCATAAAGTACGGCAAAAAACAATACTTGGTGAGCATTAAAAACA
>NW_021539830.1:0-278 GCF_001605985.2 Dendrobium catenatum | reverse complement strand
GCTCTATCCTAAGAAATCAAGGATGTGTAGTTTAAAATGTTTCAATCAGTGACTCTATAATATGCAAAGCATATACCTAGCGCCATGTATGATACATAAAATAGATACAAAATATCCCTAGGTCTATTGATGTAATGCATGCATGTAAGTGAAGTGTAGTGTGAAGTAAGGTGTGTAAAAACAAATGCATGCATGACATCCAGAGTACAGAAAAAATAAATAAACACACCAGATATCCTCCAGGCAAGGTATCCGTATTACATCACAATAGAAAAATC
>NW_021539829.1:0-1402 GCF_001605985.2 Dendrobium catenatum | reverse complement strand
CCCAGTCAACCCGACCCAGACCATGGCCGACGGCGGTCGGAGCCAATGGAAATTGAGTTTCGATGGTCCCCCCCAAGACAATTCCTGGCTCAAGGCTGCTGTCCACCAATTTGATCCCCACGATCTCCCCTGGACATCGTCGTCGTCCACCTGGCAGCGATCCGAGCCCTCTCCAGCTCAATCTTGGCCGTCCAAGCTCCCGAAAGGTGGCCGAATACCCTCGAGCTTGCTAGACCTCCAGAAGCATTGGCATTTGCTCTCGATCGATTCCCAGAGCTCCTTCGAACTCCCAGGCGCTTCCTCTGAGCTCCCAGATCGATCCCTCCTTCTGTTCGAGCAAGCGACCGTGAAAGCTTTCGGCGTCCCGTTCGAAGTTGCACCTCCGGCCATCCTCCGGTCCCGACCTCTGAAGCAGAGCTTTTCTCCATCATCCCTTGAAGCTTCCTGATAGAGAAGCTCATTTTTTGAGGCCTTCCCTGCTGTAATCCCTCCATCCCGAGCTCCCTAGCTAGGTAGTCCGGTCAAGTGTGAAGGAAACATTCACCCCAACGGATCTCCACCGTTGGATTGAAGGTTTCCACCGTCCTGATCCTCCCAATGAACTTTCATCGGAGTTCACCGGCGAGATCGCTCGGATCAAGCCGGAGAAGCTCTGCAGTCTCGGATATGCGCGGGAGGTTGAAGACGAAATCTCAGCCGTTGATCTCGATCAACGGCTCGGATTAGATCCCGAGGTATCGGAGTGCCGTTAATCTCAGCCGTCTGATCTGCCATCCGATAGCTGTGGTTAACCCGGCCGTTAACCGTTAGTGCCAATCATTGCTTGGCCAATCAGCGTGTGGCACGTGTAAAGGCCTGCTGACTGTGTAATTGTCGGATTAATAAATCCAGAAATTCAAGGGAACTTCAAAAATTCATAACTCCCTGCACACTTGTCCAAATTAGGTGTTCTTAGGCTCATTGGAAAGGTCTCAGGGAGCTCTACAAAAAATCTATAGTTCCAGACCCTAGTTAGGTCAGTGTTAGGTTTAATTTCAATTTTAGCATTTTATGAATTTCCTTAATTAATTTTTAAATACAAGTCCACCAAGTCTGGAATTTTGGGAGATTGAAATTGGACTTGTTTCTGACATGTCCAAATTTTATCTCTCCATTTTAAGTTTTTCAAGGGCATTTTCCCTTATTTTTAAGTTTAAGGGTCATGGTTTGACCCTTAAATTCAAAAGTGTATATAGACCTATCCAATGGGATTTAGGGTGTGATTTTTGGTGTGTTGATGATGTATAGGATTAGGAGTGTATAGCCACTGATTTTTCCCCAATCCAAGCCTAGGATAGACCCCTATAGTGATTTGAAGGTGACTTAGAACTCACCTTGGGTGGTTTGGTTAACCATCTTAGAG
>NW_021539828.1:0-518 GCF_001605985.2 Dendrobium catenatum | reverse complement strand
TATCTATAACATCAGTCAATTCAAAAGAGAAATCATCGTGTCGGTAATATCAATCGAATCAATTAATAAATCATCGTGTCAATAATATTAGTCAGTATAAAACGTCAAATCAATATAAGTCACTTGAACATGATCATTAAATCGATGCATATATGAAATTTAGTACATAAATAGAAATTAAGCTTTTCCTTCTCTTTTCTTCTCTTTCTCTCTCCATCTTTCTCTCTCTTCAAAAATATCTCAAACGGTCCTTGAATAGAGAAAAAGATATTTACGTTCGTCTAGACAATGTTTCTCATTCGTCCCGGGACGATCTCCTCTGTATATTGATCGTACGGACGATAATGGATTTTGGTCCTTGAACGATGCTCCCTGGCAAAAAAATTTCTTCAGTTCGTCCAGACGAACTTACTGTTCGTACAGACGAACCTGCACTTAGTTCGTACAGGCAGTTCGTACAGACTAACCATACAGATTTTCAAAACTTTCTTCAGTTCGTACGGAAGGTTCGTACGTAC
>NW_021539827.1:0-204 GCF_001605985.2 Dendrobium catenatum | reverse complement strand
GCGAGCATCCAATTCTAAGCAACTCCTTAATCGAGCTGGCACTTCGAAGTCTGGGAAGGCGAAATCCTCGAAGAAGAAGACCAAGTTGAAGAAGCCTAGGGAGAAAAAGACAGTAACCCAAAGGGTTATCGATAGTTTAGATGAATACTATCAGACTGTCAGACGTCCCATTAAACTTGCTGATTTTATGGCAGAACTCAAAAT
>NW_021539826.1:0-301 GCF_001605985.2 Dendrobium catenatum | reverse complement strand
TCAGAGAGGAACAGTAAGGGAACGAGGTCTCACAACATGTGGGTTATATCATTTGACCCTGCGCAGCATTCTCAGACATTTATATTTATAACTTTAAAACATTTGTCGGAGCACATGCAGGAATTGATTTTAGTTTAAGGGATCATATTTAATACATAAGGGGGGATTTTAAAATCTTTAAATATGATCCATTGTGCAAGTAATTTTATTTAAGAAATGCCCAAATTTTCACTTAAGGGCATACGAATGCCTTCTGTCCGCTTTTACACATGTTGCGGATCCGGTGGCGTTACTTTTGATG
>NW_021539825.1:0-305 GCF_001605985.2 Dendrobium catenatum | reverse complement strand
TGAGGTCAAGCTCAATAATTACATTGATCAGAGCAATGTAGTTCATCAGAAAAGATCTATTAGCTACTCTTCATCTTCCAATAAAAGATAGAGATCAGATATCCAACCCCACAGCCCCAATGAACTAAATGAGCCAATCCCAGCAAAAGATCCAATTCCACCAAAAGATCCAATTCCAACAAATGAGCCAGTCCCAGCAGAAATGCAACTTGTTCAATATACAAAACCAAATGAACCAATACCAGTAGATAACATTCAAATAAAACCTGTAACTTATGTTTATGCAGTTGAAATAGAAAATTACA
>NW_021539824.1:0-219 GCF_001605985.2 Dendrobium catenatum | reverse complement strand
GATGGTTGAGATTCAATGGCTGAGCTCTTAGATGGTTGCCAAGTGCCCATGGAATTGATGGGAGCAGGAAATCAAAGGACATGCCATGATGAAATATGTCCTTTGTCCTTATGCAAGTATATAGAATTGATAAGGATCATTAGATCTCCATCCAAGGGCTGTGATGAGTTCTAGAAAGCTTCTAAAGGATGTCTTAACAGCTGGAAGGGTTTAGATTAG
>NW_021539823.1:0-318 GCF_001605985.2 Dendrobium catenatum | reverse complement strand
ACCTCAATTCTAATTCCCAAAGAAAATTAATATTTTTCAAAACACGTTTTCAAAATTCCACCAACAAAAAATGGCACGCTCGGTGGGACAAATCTCTCTCTTCATCTTTAATAAGAATGAAATTTTGTTTCATCGGTAGTCTAAACTACCTTCCTTCCATTGGTCCCTCGACCCATTTCTTCCTTGGGGGAGTGTGGCCAACATTTAAACAATGAATTTTAAAACGTTAAAGGAGAGGTTCTACCTCCCATTTTTTTTTCTTTCTCTAATTTAATTGTCCAGATTTTGACCTTCTGCCCTGGGATTTCCTATGAGGCG
>NW_021539822.1:0-278 GCF_001605985.2 Dendrobium catenatum | reverse complement strand
AAATTTGGCCACAACCTCCCTGTTGTTTTTCGGGGGACTTTTAACGGATTAAGTTCCGGGGTAAATTTTGGGAAGGCATATTGAGTTTGTAGATAAGACACTACCCAAAAATTTTGCCCTCATTTTGTAAGAACTTTATGATTGAGTTCTGGTTTCCTATAGGCACAAGCCCATAGAGTTAATTACCCCTACTGGTAACGAGAGAGAACTTTCGATTAAGGCTAGTTGTCAATCAGATACGTAGAGAATAGGTGTTATTTGGAATATAGTAGCAGCAT
>NW_021539821.1:0-7395 GCF_001605985.2 Dendrobium catenatum | reverse complement strand
CATAAATAATATTTAATGCTAAGGACCAAGCTATGAAATTTCAGATAGAAGACATTATACATGTGAAAATCGGGTCGATGAAGGGCATCAATAGGTTTGGAAAGAAAGAAAAGTTGAGTCCAAGATATTTTGGACTTTTTGAGGTTATTGAAAGGATTTGAAAAATTGCCTATAGGTTAAAGTTGCCTTATAATATGCTTGAAATTTATAATGTATTTCATGTGTCATATATGATGAAATGGAGATTTGATTCTCGATATCGTAGATCTACTGAAGAAATTAAGATATGTGTGAATCTGAGCTACAAAGATGAATAAAAAAAATATTCTATTTTATAATGTTATAAGGTTAAGAAATAAGCAGATTCTAATGGCTAAAATTTAGTAGAAGAATATAACCTAAATTGAAGCTACTTAAAAAAAGGAGCATGAGATTAAATAATTATATCCTAATCTGATCCAAAAATTTAAATTCTAAGCTTTAAAATGTTAAGGTTGTCATTTTTTTAGGATTGGAGAGTTATAATACTTCCATATTCAGTATTTTATTTAACTTGTTCTGACCCAATCTTAATAAGGTAAGTTATCACACCTCAAGATTAAATTTGAAAGAATTATCTATTTTAATAACTTAAATAATCAATTAGAGCTTATATGAATTTGTCAATATAAATTAATCGAGCAAAAATAACTAAAATCATATTCATTAAAATATTTTACTATTCATTCCCCAAAATTACATTTACAATAGCCAATAGATTACTTACAATTCTTAATCTATCCTAAGCTCATGAATATAAACGAATAAAAAAATAAATTTGTTGCGGGCTAGAATATACGCGACGATAGAGTTATAATATTACATCTTAGCGTTGTACATACATCCAGCTCACACACAGAGAACGCAAGATTTTTTACTTGAAAAATCCTAAAAAGGGAAAAACCCACGGGGCCTTACCCAATTGAAATGATTATACTAGTATTTGGGTAAATTACAATGGGCTGATTCACCCTCGAGGGAAGTCAGATTACAAGTGTCAAACGTATGGTTGAAGTTGGGGGTAAATGAAAGTTCGGCGTCACTTAGTGGTCCGTCATCTTGGAAGCACGGGCATCTGTTGCTAGTCCGACAGTGGTTCGATAGAAGTCCGGCGTCAAGAGGTGGTCTAGTGGAACTCTAAGCCTCGCGTTGTGGTCTGGCGGAACTCCGGGCGTCAAGTGGTCTTTCTACATAACTCCGGGTCTCAAGTGGTGCTCCGGCAGAACTCCGACGTCAGATGGTGGTCCAGCAAAACTCTCAGCCTCAAGTGGTGGTCTAGCAGAACATGGGCATCATGGAGTTGTCTGACGAAACTTCAGGCCTCACGTGGTAGTCCGGTAGAATTTCAGGCCTCAAGTAGTGGTTTGGTGGAACTATAGCATAAAGGGACGGTCCGATGAAACTCTGGGCCTCAAGTGGTGGTCGAGCATCAAGTGGTGGTCCTACGGAACTCCGACGTCACGGGTTGTCCGAAAAAACTCTGGGCCTCAAGTGGTGGTTAGGCGGAACTCCAACATCAGGGGGTGGTCTAGTGAAACTTTGGGCCTCAAGTGGTGGTCCAGTGGAACTCCGATGTTAGGTGGTGGTCTGGCAAAATTTTGGGGACTCAAGTGGTGGTCCAACAGAACTCTTGGCCTCAAGTGGTGGTCCGATGAAACTCTGGACCTCAAGTGATGGTTCGATGAAATTCTAGTATTAGGGGCCGGGTGGTCCGGGGATAGGCAAAACTTTGGGCCTTAAGTGGTAGTCCCGTGGAACTCTAACATTAGGTGGTGGTTCGACGAAACTCCGGGTCTCAAGTGGTGGTCCGATTGAACTCCGGATCTCAAGTGGCGGTCGAGCAGAACTCCGGGCCTTAAGTGATGGTCCGACATAACTTCAGGCCTCAAGTGATGGTCCGACAGAACTCTGGGCCTTAAGTAATGGTCTGTTAGAACTCCAGCATCAGGGGATGGTTCGACAAAACTTTGGGCCTCAAGTGGTGGTCCAATGGAACTCTGGGCCTCAAGTGATGGTTTAATAGAACTTCAGCTTTGGGGGGTGGTCCGACAAAACTATGGGCCTCAAGAGGTGGTCTAGCAAAACTCTGGTGTCAAGTGGTGATTTGGCAAAACTTTGGGACTCAAGTGGTGGTCTGGCAGAACTTCGGGCCATAAGTGATGGTTCGGCGGAACTCTGATGTCAAGGGGTGGCCCGACGAAACTCCAGGTCTCAAGTGGTGGTTCGACGGAACTCTTGCATCATGTGGTAGTACAGTGAAACTCCGGGCCTCAAGTGGTGGTTCGGCGGAACTCCGGCGTTAGGCAGTGGTTCGGTTGAACTTCGGGCGTCAAGTGGTGGTCTGGCGGAACTCCACCCCTTAAGTGGTGGTCCGATAGAACTCTAGGCCTTAAGTGGTGATTCGGTGAAACTCCAGCATCAAGGGCTGGTCCGGCAAAACTCTTGGCTTCAAGTGGTGATCCGGCGGAACTCCGGGCGGTGGTCGAGGAGAAGCAAGGAGGCAAGAGCAATCTTCAATCTCTCTTTTGTTTCCTTTGGCTTGGGGTTCCTTTTCAAGAGGAAGGAGGGGAATATTTATAAATTTTCTAGAGTGGCATGACTTATAAATAATAGGAAGATCAAGGGTAAATGGGGGGTGATTTGGATGGACGGCTGATGTTGAATCCCATTATCGTGGATCATTTTTTAGATATTTGAAGGTCTTAATGATGTTAGAATTCCATGATCTTTGCCTCGTTGGATTTCTCTCATTGAGTCGCTCAAGTCAACTATAAGCATGTCACGTTTAGAAACCATTTTGTAAACCAAATTATGGTTTGAATCTTCCAACAGCGCTTCGGATCCTTGATTTGGACCCTTTTGAGCTCGAATTTAGTCAAATTTGGTGTCGTTGGGTTCTTATTTCTGAGACGCTCAGTTTGACTATAAGTTTGCTGAAATCAGAGTTCGGATGGTCCCAATTTTAATTTCAAAATATTCCAACTTGATTTTGCCTCAAGATTCGTGCCCCGATCAAGATAAATTTTTGATGATGTATCAAAATTAAATTAAAAGAAAAACTTGAGTATCTCTAAAAATCTCACTCCACACAATTATGATGACTTTCATGATCTAAAATCATTAAAAACTATATAATGAGCTCAATAAAAATCCAAATTAACTAAAACTTCTAATATAATGCTTGAAGAATTAATATGCATGCTTAGTTCGGTCTATATAGTCAATAACATTCAATCTCATTAATAATTAGTTATCATTTGTAAGTCTCAAAATGATCAATAACAAAAGTAAGAAATTATTTCAATGAATAAATAGTCGATATAGGAATTAGTAAATCTAGAAAACAATCATATTAAAAGCACTCATAAATCAGCAAAGAAATCTTAACCTACATGCGTCAATATCATTAATTTTATTTATTATTAATTATATATATCATATACAATTAATACATGTATATGTACACATTATGATATATCTAACAGTATTATCAATATATGCATGCTTTATTATATGATTCAGTAAGGCAAGACATCTATGGTTAATATGATATTTTCATCACCTTTTTAACCTCAACCACTTCCTAATTGATCATCAGCCATATCCATAATAAATATCATTTATTATTAAATCAATTATCATTTATTAATAAATTAATTATCATTATATATGGCTTTCATTAAATCAATAAAAATTCGTCACTCTCTGCCCACCGGTGATATTTATTATCAATTACAAGCTACAACTAGGATACACCACAAATCATTTTTAAAGGAGTGCCCATCGACCCACCCTCCTACATAGGGTATTAAGTTTTAACAACCAACCTGAATTAATTATAGTATTAACAACTATCATTTCTTTCTTATCCAAATGCCACACTTATTATATATCAATCTATCTATCTTTAATATATGAAATGCACTTTAATATATAAAATGCAATATGAAACACTCGAATATGTAAAACACATGAAGATCTATAAGTAACATATAGTTTTGGAAAATCGTAATTTTTATTTCACCTAGTAGAAACCGATAATATTACAATCAAAATGTCCATAATATTTATATATATCATATACAAAAAGTTATACTATAAAAGTATAGTAAATCAAGAGAAAATATGTTTTTATTGACTTTCTATCACACTCAAAATCATTGAAAAAAATGATATTTGAGTTACTAACAATGATTAGAAGAAATCTCTAAACGAAATCTATAGATGAAAATGCTTGAATGCCTTTCTCTCCTCCCTATGTTTTCCAGCTCTTCCCTCTCACAATCTTCCTTCCTGAGCAAGTCATGATGGTGGGGAGAGAGAGATGGCTTAATATATACTTTTAGTGGCCTAGCGCCATAGCGTGCAGACCCATCGTCATAGTGATGCATGCTGAATCCATAATTACTATAGAATAGAGACTGAAAAGCCACATCAATGATTTCTAACACTACCATACTTTCAAATATAGCATCACATCGATACAAAGTACAACATTGAAGTGCTCTAGTTTTAAAAAAAAATATATTTTTTCATATATAATTTTTTCATTTTAAAATACTTTTCACATTTTTGAATTGTTACAATCTATACACCTTAGAAAAATGTCATCATCGACATTTTTATGAGCAAAAATAAACAAAATAACTTAAAAAAAATCAAATTCATCAAAATAAATCAATACGATTCAAAACTAAGAAATCCATTCAAACCAGTATTAATTATTGATTCATCATTCAGTGCAAGCAATAAATCATGAGTTCATTCAAACACTTATACTCTATGATAACCCAAAAAATGAAATGCGTTTAAAAAACAAAAATTTTCTTTGAACTAGAACGGCTGCGCTTTCAACAATGCAGTGTTAAGTTGAAGAGCAAAGCAACGCCATGAAATACCACTGCGGTGTTTGAGCCTCTGTTCTATTATATTTCTTGATTCGACCCACATCACTGTAGCCATGAGTCTGAGTGTTGTAATGCTAAGCAACTAATATAATAATAATAATAATAATAATAATAATAATAATAATAATAATATTATTATTATTATTATAAATATCACTATCAGTTTCCCACGCCACCCAAAGAGAGAAAGGAAGAGAGAGAAGGTTGTTCGAAGCTTTTTCGTCCATTAATTTTATTTGGAGATTTCTTCTAATCATTCTAAGCAATTGAAACATCATTTAATTTTCAATGATTTTGAGTTTGATGGATTTATTCTCTTCTAAATTGATAAAAATATATTTCCTCCTACTTTTTTTAGTTTTGATTGTGCAACTTTTTATATATGATATGATAAATATAGATTGTATGAATATTTTGACTATAATATTATTAAGTTTCATAAGGTAAAATGAAAGCTATGATTTTTTGAAGTTATGGTCTGATATACATATATATTTTTCTTTATTTTATAGAATTGAGCATTTTATGCTGTATTTTATACATTAAAACTCATTTCATGAAAGCAAGGAAAGCTAGTTGTTAAAAATATAATTAATTCAGGTTAGCTATTAAAATAGAATACCATGCATAGGAAGGTGAGCCGACATACTTTTCTTTAAAGATGGTTTGTGATATTATCTTGATTGTAGTCTATAATTAATGTGTGATTACACTGACATGTAGAGAGTAAGGATTTTTAATGATTATTAAAAGTCACATGTAATGATAATTGATTTACTGATAAATAATAATTATGATGGATATGATTGATGATCAACTGGAAAGCAGTTGTGGTTAAAAGAGGATAAAAATATCACATTAAAGCTGGATATTTTACCTTGTTGCCTCATATAATGAAGCATGTATGCATTGATAATGTCGATAGATAGAATTATAATATACATATATAACATTGATAGATTAATCATAATGAGTACAAATACTATATATGATACATATGATTGATAATATATAAAATAGATAAGACCGACTATATTAGCACTTTTCAGTTATGATTTCTTTATTGATTTATGAATGATCTCAGTACGATTGCTTAATAGATTTAGTAATTCCTGTATCGACTGTTGATTCATTGAAATGATTCATTCCTTTTATTATTGATCATTTTAAACCTTTTGAACTATAAAATATCACTGATGAGATTGAATTCGATTGACTATATTGACTGAACTAAGCATAAATATTAATTTTTAAGTTTGCAATGGAAGCTTTGATGAATTTGAGTTATTGCTGGACTTTTTAGCTCATTATGTGGATTGATTTCAGGCTAGTGAGGAGTTCATAACCAGTTGGAGTGAGATTAACAGAGATTCTCAAGTTTTTCTTTTGATTTTATTTTATATTTTTGATTATTTTCTAATCAAAAGCTTGGGATATATTATCGATTGTAACTGTTCTCTTGACTACTGTATATAATTTGTGGAGAATAAATACAGTGAAATATTATGATCAATATGATTTTAAATGCTTCCACTGGATATATAAATTTATATTAATGATTTATAGAAACTCTGATAGATGATTAAAAAAATAAATAGACAATACTTTTAATTTTAATTATGAGGCACGACACTTAAAACCTTATTTTAATAGTGTTCGAACCTTGCGTAAATCATGTTCCAAGATTGTTTAAATATTATTTGAATGTTATGCCTATTCAAACCTTATTCAAACTTTGCTAAAAAATTTAAACAACATTTAAACAATGTTCTGGTATGAATAAGAATTTAAACAATGGCGAACCCCCCATTGATTGTCGTTGGATCACCACTTGATCGTCAATCACCGTCGAACTTCTGCCTGATCGCCGCCAGAATTCAGCCCGACTGTCTTCAGACCACCACTCGACGGTCGACGACCGCCGAACTTCAACATGACTGTTGTCGGACCCCCACCCGGCGACCGACTGCCGCCAAACTTCCACCCGGATGCCGACCGCTATCAGACTTCCACCCGGCCGCTAATCTCTACTGGACTTTAGCCTGATCATCGTTGAAACACCACCCCGCCGTTGATCGCCGCTGGTCTTATCTCGACCGTTGTCGGACCACCGCCCAATCACCGATCTTTGCCGGACTTTAGCATGACTGTTGTCGGACCTCACCCGACAACCGCTGTTGCCGAACTTCAGCCCAACAATCGTCGGACTACCACCCAGTCGCCGACCGCTACCGGACTTCCACATAGTTGCCGACCATCGTTGGATTTCAACCCAATGCGAGACTTCCTCCCGTCGTCGAACTTCCGTCAGACTTCTACCCGACTCAAAACTTTCGCCCGTCGCTCAATTTCTAATTCATCAAATTTTTATTTTACTTTACTTTTATATTAAATGAAATATTAAAAGTTCAGAATCTCTCCATTTAATCTATTTTACGCCCAAAATATT
>NW_021539820.1:0-308 GCF_001605985.2 Dendrobium catenatum | reverse complement strand
AAGTGAGAGAGCAAGAGAATGCAAGAGAGAGAGAGAGCAGGAGAGCAAGAGAGATAGAGAGAGGAGCAAGGGAGAGAGCAAGAGAGTATAAGAAGGATCAGTGGAGAGAGCAAGAGATAGAGAGTGAGAGAGAGAGAGAGCAAGAGAGAGAGAGAAATAAAAAGAGAGAGATATAGAGTGAGATCAAGAGAGAGAGAGAGAGAGAAAGAAGGAGCAAGGGAGAGAGAAAGAGAATGCGAGAGAGAGAGAGAGAGAGCAAGAAGGAGCAAGTGAAAAAGAAAGAGAGTGCAAGAGAGAGCAATTGAAAG
>NW_021539819.1:0-326 GCF_001605985.2 Dendrobium catenatum | reverse complement strand
TCGAGCTCGATAGCTTATCGAGCTCGAGCTCAAATAGGGCTCAGACTCGGCTCGTCGGCTCGACGAGCAGCTCGATTGGGCGACGTGAAGGAGCTTGGGACGACGACGAACAGATGTGCTCGGGAGTCGGGATGACGACGGACATGTTCCGGATGACGGATCTCAACGACCGAGCCTCGGGACGATGCCGAACGAGCTCAGGCGGATGGATCTCGACGGCGCAGCTCGGGACGACGACGAACGAGCTCAAGCGAACGTATCTCCAATACGAAGCTCTGGATGATGACGATTGGACGTGCTCGGGAATCGGATCTCGACGGAAAAGC
>NW_021539818.1:0-234 GCF_001605985.2 Dendrobium catenatum | reverse complement strand
GTGATCAATCCCTTTTTCTTTACAAAAATTTTCAAAATTTTCATTTTCAAATTCTCCTCCAAGATCACTTTGTATAGAAATTATTTCAATCCCTAGTTTTCTTTGAATCCAAGTTGAAAAATTTCTGAATTCTTCAAATGATTCGCTCTTATAAAAAAGAAATCTAATCCAAGTGAATCTTGAGAAGTCATCCACAGTAACAAATCCGTATACCTTTCCTCCTAGACTTACAGT
>NW_021539817.1:0-443 GCF_001605985.2 Dendrobium catenatum | reverse complement strand
CAAAGCCTTTTTTTTAATTGAATGATGTAAATATATTTTCCCCTTGGATTAGTGTTGATGGAGATTCTGATTTTGATCGTACTAGTGCTAACTCTTTTCAGTGTGGTATGGAATCTGGGGAGGATGATGCTTCCTATTATTGGGAATCAGTTTATTGTTGTTCTTGTTCCTATTATTTCAAATGATGCTTTGAAAGCTCAATTGTCGTGGAATTTGAAGGATGCTTGTTTGGATCAAAATGATTATTTGGTTGGGTTTGATTTTGCGCCCTGTGGGAGTGTTAGGGATGAATTGGATGAATATGTTAATGAGTTCCATGCGTTGTATAGTTTGAATGTGAATTGTATTGTTGAAAAAGGATTTTCTCGTAGATGTGGAAAGTAGGAGGAAGTCTAAAATAAAGTAATTGATTTTGTTTGCTCGTTTTCTTTGCCGCTGTGGCC
>NW_021539816.1:0-234 GCF_001605985.2 Dendrobium catenatum | reverse complement strand
TAAGTATGTCGACTAACATAGAAAGTATGTTGTATTTTGATATGAGAAAATGATGAATTTATGTCACATAAGTCAATGTTGGGACAGTTGCATAAAGAAATGTCTTATTTAAACCCTTTCTCTACTCTCCATCCTCTGTCAACATTTCAACTGATGAATTACTTTTATGTTTTTTATTTGTTATTTGTATGAGATCTTTTTTTTTTTGTGAAATCTTAATCTCAAATTAAAGAT
>NW_021539815.1:0-375 GCF_001605985.2 Dendrobium catenatum | reverse complement strand
ATGAGACTTGGATTAAGTGTTTTCCAGCTTCCTACAGTTCCTTCCAATCTCCTGCCTGTTCAGATCACTCTCATATCATCCTACATCCTGGGACTAGCATTAAATCCAACCAGCGTTTTCAATATAAGAACTTCTGGACTAACAATGAAAGCTATTGGAGCTTATTGTTGAATGCTTGCTCTCTCCCGATCTCTGGCAATCCTCTATCGCATTTTTGTTGGATCCTCAAAAAGTTAAAAGGAGAACTTAAACATCAACTTTGGGCTAATTCCAATTCTCTTTCTATGGAGTTGGATAATTTATATAGCCAACAAGGATTCCTTCTTGATTCCTTGCACCACCATGTGACGCCCCAGGCATCCATAGTGAAAGGAT
>NW_021539814.1:0-262 GCF_001605985.2 Dendrobium catenatum | reverse complement strand
TTGACATTATCATCTAGGACGTTTGCCAGATCATCCCGTACGATATGCATAAAAAGAGAGCTTCCAAAAACCCTAAAAACTCAATTTTGATGCTAAACATCATCCATGACAATTGTAGAATCGTCTCATATGATGCGCTTAAAAAGTGGGCTTCAGAAAAACTCTAAAAACCCAATTTTGGCACCCAGAATCATCCTGGACAATCGTTCAGGATGATATTATTTTTCTAGGTTGATTAGAAGAAAATTTATGGTATTTTGGC
>NW_021539813.1:0-283 GCF_001605985.2 Dendrobium catenatum | reverse complement strand
ATCCTAAAAAGGAGGGAAAACCACGAGACCAAACCGAGTTAAAATGATTCTATCAGTGTTTGTAATCAATTACATATAACGTTATTCTTCAGAGGAATGCCTTCTCAATATGTATCTTCTGCTTATCTCTTAATTTATGAATCTGCAATTGATTTTGATTATGAAGGTCCAAATTCAAAATACAATTAAAATCTTCTACAATTTTGCAAGAAAATCATGTTACAACAATATAAGGTTCCTGATCTGTATGGGAAAAAATATTTTTATATAATTAATTTGAGAA
>NW_021539812.1:0-426 GCF_001605985.2 Dendrobium catenatum | reverse complement strand
GCATCGGTTAATTCTTTTCATGTGGTTTCAACTGTCTTGAGGCATAAGCTATTACCCGACCATGACGCATCAGAATACAGCCCAAACCTTTAAATGAAGCATAACTGAATACCTGAAATCCTTCCGTACGAAAGGGAAGTGCTAACACTAGAGCAGAAATCAAACAATCCTTCAATCTCTGAAAACTAGATTCATACTCTGATGTCCAAACAAAAGCTACTGACTTCTGAGTCAGTCTCGTCAAAGGTGCAAAAATTTGAGAAAATCCCTTCACAAATTTTCTATAATATCCAGCCATGCCCAAGAAACTACGTATCTCAAATACTGTAGTAGGCCTTGGCTAATTAGCAACTGCTTGAATTTTCTTGGGATCAATAGAAATACCTTCATCGCTCACTACATGTCCCAGAAAAGAAATACTCTTCA
>NW_021539811.1:0-296 GCF_001605985.2 Dendrobium catenatum | reverse complement strand
AAAATAGTAAGGGTCCAAAGAACCATCAAAGGTAGGCAAACGATAAGGTGGCTCAAAGTGAGGTCGTTGTGGCTTAAACTCGGGTCTATGTTGAAAAGCAGAGTGGGACACATAATTCGAGCGGGGATAGTCAATAGGTTTCTCCGTCATAATTCTAGTCATAGTGCCCACTAGGTTAACGATGTCATCTAAGCTCTTTTGAAGTCTTATCGGGTCCATAGGTTCGGGTGGGGGCTGGTTGGGGAAGGTTTAGGGGCGGTGGACAGCACCTATACTTGCTGAAATCTGGCTCCTAA
>NW_021539810.1:0-448 GCF_001605985.2 Dendrobium catenatum | reverse complement strand
TGATTAAAAACTGGATGATTTAAAATTTTCTTGATCGTCCAGGCCAATCTCACGATCGTCCTGGCCGATCAGTTCAAATCAGAGGAAAATCATCCAGAGCATCGCCCTGAATTTGAGTGGGCCGATATTTATCATCTAGAACTGACTAAGGTTTTTGAATAGATCATCTTGGCCGATCCTGCGATCTTCCAGGACGATATGATCGTATCAATCATCCTTAATTACTCCCTTGATTTCCTGATCAATTAAGGCATAATTTATGAATATTGTCCAGGCTGATCAATGATCGTCCTGGCCGTTTATTAAAAAAATACAGTATACCTTAATTGTCTATGGCGGCAACTTCTTTCTGTTTTGAGCCTATCGTCCTGGCCAATACATGTATCGTCCAGGATGATCTGTTAATGACGACTGCCTTAATTAAGAATCCTTGTTTAGATTTCTATTT
>NW_021539809.1:0-217 GCF_001605985.2 Dendrobium catenatum | reverse complement strand
GTATATGTTGATGACATTCTCATCACCGGCAGTGATTCATCTTCGATTACTACTTTGATTTTAACTCTTCAACAAAATTTTCAAACCAGGAATCTTGGTCATCTCTCCAAGTTTCTTGGCATTGATTTCCAGCATTCTGCGGCCGTTTATCATCTTCATCAGCAATCATACATTCAGGATCTTTTACATACGGCCTCGATGACCAACTGCAAACCTC
>NW_021539808.1:0-321 GCF_001605985.2 Dendrobium catenatum | reverse complement strand
CGGAACCATGGGATCTTGATCGGGTCTATCATCCATTTCCCCACCATTCTCTTTATGTACTAGATGGTGAAATTTCCTATTTTAAATATCAAACTTTTCAAACCTTTTCAAATACCCAAATCTAAACTCAATTTCCAAATTCAAACCCAATTTTCAAATCCAAATTTATGCTGCTACTATATGCCAGATAACACGTATTCTATACATATCTGATTGACGACTAGCCTTAATCGAAAATTCTCTCTCATCATTGGGAGGGGTAATTAACTATAAGGGCTTGCGCATATAGGAAACCAGAACTCAGATCATAAAGTTCTCGCA
>NW_021539807.1:0-224 GCF_001605985.2 Dendrobium catenatum | reverse complement strand
AATTTGGTCTGATCGTCCTGGGACGATCTGGCGATCGTCCGGGCCGATCTATGTTTTATAAACCTGAAATCAGTCGTTTTGAAGAGAGAGAAAATCAAAAATAAAATATCTAATTTGTTTTCGAGGAGAGAGAAAGTCTAGGTGAAAATTGGAAAAGATGATTTTCGGACGACGCGGAGCCGTTTTCGTCCGACGAGATTGTTCAGGATTTTGCTGTACTCAAG
>NW_021539806.1:0-273 GCF_001605985.2 Dendrobium catenatum | reverse complement strand
GTGATGTACATTACGTAGTGAGGATTGCAGTAATATAAGATATATGGTGATTAGCAATGTAAATCGATTTATCCCTCAATGTTGAGTACTCACCCATACCCACCAACAAGGTCATATGCGTACCCATACCCACCCATACCCATTGAATATGAGTGGGTACATGGGTGGGTGTGGGTATAGATACCCAATGGAGGGCTCTGGTGGACAAAGTAGGATTATGAAAGTCATAATTTTAGATGTGAAATAGAAAGAAAAATAGAACTTGGATAATTG
>NW_021539805.1:0-930 GCF_001605985.2 Dendrobium catenatum | reverse complement strand
TAAGTGACCAGCCAGAGATGCAAAGAGAAACCATTGCCAACAGAGTCGCCAGAAATCAGTGGGTTCCAAAAATTCGGTCGCGACTGCTTGTTTGCTTTTTGCTTTTCGCTTTTGGCAAGGGTGTTTTAACAGATTAAGTTCCGGGGTAAATTTTGGAACACAGATGGGTTTGTAGATAAGACACTACAAAGAGATGTCGCCCTCATTTTGATAGGACTTTATGATTTGAGTTCTAGTTTCCTATAGGCGCAAGCCTCTATAGTTAATTACCCCTCCCGATAACGAGAGAAAACTTTCGATTAAGGCTAGGCATCAATTAGATACGTAGAAATATGGGTTATCTAACATATAATAGCACATGGGTTTTTGGAATAGTTGGAGAATTTGGGATTTTTGAGGATTGAAATATTTGAAGATTTAATATTTAAAATTGGAAATTTCATCATCTTGCACTTAAAGCGGATGGTGGGGAAATGGATAATAGACCTGATCAAAATCCAATGGTTCCGTCGTCCCGGGCCATCGTAGTCCCTGGTCTACTTAGACAGAGGAGGTAGTCGACCCAACCTGACAGAAGGATCCTTATCGGCAACCATGGGTTGCTTCGTCCAAGGGGACCTTGTAGACCTAGGATGTATATTTGCCTAAAGGAACAAATTTGAATCTACCTTAGCTAACATAAGGCTTTGTGCCCTATCGATCATACCCTATTGATTCATATCTCATTGATTTGATGCCACTAAGGAGCGTATTGACTCTGACCATAACCAGTATTTTGTGGTGTCATTTGGCGGCAAAACCACTCGGTTCAGAGGGCCCCGAGTCATAACCGTTTATCCTACAGTGCCATTTGACGGCAAAATCGCCGGTTAGAGGACACATACCTCGTCCTAACTAGCAGGAGATTGTTTGAGAATGGATCATATTGAT
>NW_021539804.1:0-212 GCF_001605985.2 Dendrobium catenatum | reverse complement strand
TCCAAAAAGGTACATCATTATGAAGTTTACTTTTGGGGTGGTCTTGTCCCTTCCCCTTCCCCTTTTCTTCTTGTCTCTTGGGATTCCGTGACTTGTATTTAATGGGGGCTGAATTCTATGCTGAGAATTCAATGGAAAGCTATTAATTTTCCTTTGGGAATTCAGCCAGTCTTTGTGCTGTTTTTTCCCAATGCTTTGCTGCTTTGGGATTC
>NW_021539803.1:0-282 GCF_001605985.2 Dendrobium catenatum | reverse complement strand
ACGAGAACTTGAGTCGAAATATCTCTCTCTCCCACCTCCCCCTCACCTTACCCCAACACCCAGTAATCTTCATCTAGAACACCGTCCTGCCTCTTTTGTTGGAATAAACTGTGGACATCACTGTGGTCAAGACCACCCTTGCCTTAGTGACATCAGGGTTGCTGCCCCACCCTATAGGTCCTCACCTAGCCTTGAGTGCCGACCCTCTATTGGGTATTCCGTTGGATCGGTCCCATGTGACTCCTCACTTGGGCCGACTCCTAGCCATCCCAGTTATAAAAC
>NW_021539802.1:0-259 GCF_001605985.2 Dendrobium catenatum | reverse complement strand
GGGAGGCAGGCCTGGGTCTGGTGCACCCAATGCAAGTTGAAATTGGGTCAAATATTATCTGGATTCAAAGATGGCTCGGGTTTAAGTGTTTTTGGCTACTTTGGGTTAGCCTAACTATTGACCCAAGCTAGCCCAAGGCATGGGCTGGCCGGAGGGGTTGTATTGGACCTAGGGCCACCTATGGGAGGTGTTGATCAGGTTCAATTGGGCTTAGGTTGAGATTTGGCTCAATCCCAAGTACTTTTGGGCACTTTGGGTT
>NW_021539801.1:0-224 GCF_001605985.2 Dendrobium catenatum | reverse complement strand
GTTTCTTTTTTTTTTTGAATGAATTTCTTTTTTCTTTTCTTTTCTTTTCTTTTCTTTTCTTTTCTTTTCCTTCTTCATTTCACATTTTTTTTAAAGAGGCTTCCTTTATTTAAATCTTAAAACGATTATTTCAGTTGTAAAATAATCTTTCAAGTATAAGAGTAGAAAATTAACCCTCTTATATAAAGAATATGGATCTACAAATCAGACCCAATCCTATAGTA
>NW_021539800.1:0-278 GCF_001605985.2 Dendrobium catenatum | reverse complement strand
AGCTTGTATAGAAGAAGAGTCAATCTCTATAGAAGTCAAGGTCGCAAAATCTTATCTCCTATAGACTTGGAATACATCAATAAAATTTTTCCTAATAAGGGTGAGATTGTTCTTGCTGTTAATGATGAAACGATTGACTGGAGAAAACCTTTCATTGACTACTTGCAAGAAAACAAACTCCCTCGAGAGAAATCTGCTGCAGATTAGATTAAGAGAAGGGCTCTCTCTTATACACTGATAAATGGCACTTTGTACCGCCGGTCTTTTGATCAATTGTG
>NW_021539799.1:0-439 GCF_001605985.2 Dendrobium catenatum | reverse complement strand
AAGTAGCCGACTTTATCGTCCAGGCCGATATGGACATTGACCTGGCCGATCAGTACAAACTCAGAGGATCGGCTAGAGCATCGCCCTGAGAACAGTCCTGAACGATTGAATTTTGGCTTGATCGTCCCGGCCGATCTCACGATCGTCGTTGACGATTAGTACAAATCCCATCAGACCGGCCAGAGCATCGCCCTGGGAACAGTCCTGGACGATTGGAATTTGGCTTGATCATCCAGGCCGATCCTAAGATCGTCCTGGCCGATTAGTTCAAATCAGAAGCAAATCGTCCTGAGCATCGCCCTGTTTTTGACCTGGCCGATTTTTATCATCCTAGAGTAACTCAAGGATTTTGAATTGATCGTCCTGGCCGATCCTGCGATCGTCCAGGACAATATGATCGTTTCAATCATCCTAAATTACTCCCTTGATTTCCTGATCA
>NW_021539798.1:0-267 GCF_001605985.2 Dendrobium catenatum | reverse complement strand
GGGGTGACAAGTGAAACTAGGGGTCTAAAACTTATGTTAGATTAAAAGGTATATGAATCTCATTAGTTTATACCTAGCAAGGCAAACAATAAAACTTAAGTATTCATAAATCATATAGTTTACACTAGAGGAACAAGAATAATCTAAGAAATTAACACATACTAGTTTGATAACAGAAACCACACTTGGGTTTGCCAAGTGAAATTAGGGTAGAAAAAATCCTCGTAAGGGGAGGACAAATTGAATGTTATATATATTAGCACCAAT
>NW_021539797.1:0-344 GCF_001605985.2 Dendrobium catenatum | reverse complement strand
AAAGGAGAACCCAAACTTGTTTGGGTTCCCAGGTCTATCAAATAACATTTGATATTTTTGTAGGATCGCTCTCACACAAGATCTCGTGAGAGCATATGGTACCTGGACAGCGGATATTCAAAGCATATGACTGGAGATACTGCTCAATTTATAACGCTGGAAGCTAGGAGTGGAGGCAAGGTTACACTTGGAGATAGTACCATAAAGAAAGTGGTTGGATCATATATGATTGAAAATCTGAAAAACTTTTTTATAGACAATGTGTTATTGGTTGAAGGCTTAAAACATAAACTGTTAAGTATAAGTAAGCTATGTGATAAGGGCTATAGTGTAAAATTTTTACC
>NW_021539796.1:0-240 GCF_001605985.2 Dendrobium catenatum | reverse complement strand
TATGTAGATATAGAATTTAATAACTTGATTTAATAAATTAATGAAATCAAGAACTATGAATTCTATCTACAATTTTCAAATTATCTTACAAATATTCACCAAATCTTTCATCCCAATCATTCCATTCTGATTATAATAGGTGTCAATTCCGCCCTTGCTTAATTTGAACAATCATAATTTTTTTAAGAAGAGAATTCTTTGATATGTCCAAAATATGTTTAAGCTAACCAAGTTTAAAAA
>NW_021539795.1:0-544 GCF_001605985.2 Dendrobium catenatum | reverse complement strand
AAATTTTCGTCCAGACGAATTTAATTATCGTCTCTGGACGACTTGGCTCTGTAACCTTTTCGTCCAGACGATCCAGATTTCTTCCAGACGAACCATGCAGCCAAACATGTTTTCCTGCACAACCTGTACCGATCCAACTTCGTCCGGACGAACCTGAAACAAAAAATGGTCTTTACAAAACGAACATATAAATGTTTGTTCTTCCAATTTCCACCGTGTAATGCACTCTATATGATGTATATTTGCTACATAAAACCAAAGCCTTCCCCGCAAGGAAGGGTATCATTTGTAATTGAATGCAAACACTAGTGGATTCATTCAAACTTGGCCATGCCTAGTGGTTTTTCCTCCTTCTCAAGGGGTTTAACGTAAAAGCTCTTGTGTCTCTTATGAACACTACACCCTATCTCTTTATATGTATGCGTGCTGGATATTCGTACAAAGCTAAGACGTTAAACTTTTTATTTCTCTACCGCCATGAATATTCCACGATGCAACAAATAATATTATTTTATTATTAAGATAACAATTTTTTCTATCAACT
>NW_021539794.1:0-313 GCF_001605985.2 Dendrobium catenatum | reverse complement strand
TCGGATTGTTGATGCTCCCTCTCTAGTAAATTATAGATTGATGGGTTATGGAGTACAGCACAGTTGGACAAAGAGGAGTATTTTTTAAGATTTACCTTACTCAAAAATTGATTGTTCCAGCATAATTTGGATGTCATATATATGGAGAATAATTTTTTATAACAAATTTAATACTACATGGATGTCAAAGGAAAAACTAATGAAATTCAAAGAAAGATTAGATGAAAGTAAATTGGATGACCAAATGATTTTGAATATGAGTGTGAGCTTAACATTGTTGATGCACCAAATCAATCGAAGTTCTAGTGGTGTT
>NW_021539793.1:0-674 GCF_001605985.2 Dendrobium catenatum | reverse complement strand
ATTTATAAATGCTATATAAGTTTTTTCGCACTGCAATGATGTTGCTATGAATTTTGGCATTATTTTGGATAAGAGTTATTTGAAGGATATCCCTAGAAGCATTTATTGGACCCAGCATCCCAAGGATTTTTTGAAGCTAAATGTGGATTGTAGTATGAGAGACTTTTACTTTAATTATGCTTGTTTGCTTAGGGATCATCAAGGTGAGTATTTTTTGGTTTTTTGGGTCCTTTTAATAGAGCAGATATGATCTTTGCCATTACTTATGCTATTTATTATGGCTTGAATATTTGTTATAAGCATAATTGTTTTAATATGGTGGTTGAGGTGGCTTACAATTTTGATCTTCAGTCTTTAGATTTTAGGAAATACAAATGATGTTTTTCTTCCCTTTTCTATATTAGGCGTGATATGTTGATCTTAATTAAGAAGTTAAATCTTTCTTTTTTCTGTGATTGAGGTTAACGGTAATGTTGTGGCTCAGGCTTTGGCCAATCATGGGGGGATATTTTAATAATATGTCCGACATCTCTATTTTTTTCTTACCCTATAATGTTAAGGGGCTTTTGAGATTGGAGAAGGCTAATGTTCCTTATGTTAATCCTTAGTTTACTGGTTTAAGTATTTATTAATCTTGAGGTTTCTGTTGGGTTGTGCTGCTTTGCCTGGTGGTG
>NW_021539792.1:0-221 GCF_001605985.2 Dendrobium catenatum | reverse complement strand
TCATCAAAATCATGAACCATAGATCCGCAACAATCTCCCCCTTTTTGATGATGGCAAACAATTTGAATTTTCAAAAAGACTATTTTCTCCTAATCTCCCCCTCACTTGAATAATACAAAAAAAATAGGGAGATCAATATATTTTTGTTATTTTAAAATTTTTGAAAAGAAAACAAATGATACAAGTACGTTCTCCCCCTTTGACATTATCAAAAAGAGAGA
>NW_021539791.1:0-218 GCF_001605985.2 Dendrobium catenatum | reverse complement strand
GCATAGAATATTTTCTCCCTATTTCAAGTGGTCTAACTTGGGCCTATTAAATATTTTTTGAACATTCCCAAAATATTTATTCATAGAAAGGAGAGACTAAGGCTTGCATGAACGTTGAAAGAAGCCCTCATTTACTTAGTTAACACACACATGACATGCATGCTTATAATGGAATAGGGAAAAGTGAAACCAAAAGAAGAGAGAGAGAGAGAGAGAGA
>NW_021539790.1:0-245 GCF_001605985.2 Dendrobium catenatum | reverse complement strand
AATAAGGATGTTTTCTGAGTAAGAGTTACCTTGTTGACCTTGTTGATGATTTTTATACCAAAATAGTGGCAAGTGGCAACTGTTAAGTTTGATTATGATTGACATGAATTTACAATCACATTTGTGTTGCACTACTGGTTATAATTAAGTTACTGCGATAACTTGTCTTTTAGAGCTTGTGCTGGAGGAATTATGAAATAAAAGTTGTCTTACATATGCTTATATTGTTGAGATTCATGTAGCCC
>NW_021539789.1:0-423 GCF_001605985.2 Dendrobium catenatum | reverse complement strand
ATATAGATTCACTGTTGTTATTGTTTCTGCACCGTATGGACTGCTGCATAGATTCATTGTTAGAATAGATTGAGATTTATCGTATTGTTATCCTCATTTGATTTCATTGAATAAATAGTATTGTTTAGACCGCATTGATTTGATTTGATAGCGATTGATTTGATGGATTGATTGATTTCCTATTGTGTACGGATTTCTTCGAGATTGACATAGATTTATTGAGTTGATTTATCGATTCGCCTGCCGCTGCATTGACTGTCTTTATTGACTATTGATTTCCGTATTGCATAGATTCATTGACCATTGATTGATATGGAGTTGATTGACTGACATGTATATTGTTAGCATCGCCGTGCTTTGATCTCAGTTATATGTATTAGGTGACTTGCTGGGCTTTGTAAAGCTCATTATATGTGGTTGACA
>NW_021539788.1:0-354 GCF_001605985.2 Dendrobium catenatum | reverse complement strand
GTTTGTGTTTGTTTATTATTAGCTTGTTCAAGTTCGGGTCGTGTTTGATTCGAACTTTATTGTTTGTGTTCATGTTTGGTTCGTTTAAATTAATGGTGTTCATGTTTGTTTCATGTTCTATTCATTGTCGGTTCGTTTAGTGCTTATCGAGCTTTAAACAAGCAAGCTTTAACGGGCTCTGTTCGTGAACATATTTAGCAAATTTTTTAAACTATCAAACAAGCATGTTCTTGAACAAATCTAACGAGTATTCTTGAGGTATCAGATGCGTAAGATCTAACGATGTAATATAATAAATTAGTAATGATAAGGAAATTAAAATTATAATATATATTATAATATTTAATTACATTA
>NW_021539787.1:0-288 GCF_001605985.2 Dendrobium catenatum | reverse complement strand
TACAAAGTGTCATGTCATAGCTTAAATAGAAGATCTAAAAATGAGCTCATTAATACAAGATGCCAACATTATCGTCCAGGATGATACTAATATCGTCCTGTACAATCAGTGCAATTTAAGCCCAATCAATCGGGACAATTTGAGATGATTAGAAGAAGTTTGTTCATATCGTCCAGGAAGATAATATATCATCCTGGATGATCAGAAATAGTCATGGAATATCGTCCTGAACATCGCCCTGAAAAATAACAATCCGGTGTCCAATCGTCCAGCACATCGGCCAGGACG
>NW_021539786.1:0-984 GCF_001605985.2 Dendrobium catenatum | reverse complement strand
CCAACCTAGAACATGTGATGATAAAATTAACCTTTCATTGGATCAACAATTTATAAATGAGTAAAAGTTTCCTAGAATCGAATTATCAAATCAATTAAGTTCTTATGATATAAAGCTATAATATAATTATAAATTAGGCGAGCACTAAGTAATATTGAGAATAGATCATATATAAATAAATCTTGAAAAATTTCAAGTTGTGGTAACAATCTCATTCCTCAAGAAGAAAACTTTGAGAGCTTGGAATCAATATGAAAAGACTGCAATGAAAAAATTGAGTAAATGTTTCATTGCTTATTTTATTTTTCATTAGTTAAACCGTTGTGGCTGTTGTACCATAATTTAGAAGTATGAAAATTAGTGAAGATGGCTAGTCAAGCAAGAATATGAGTAACTCACGTAGACTTAACTAGCGAAACCATGATGGAAAAAAAAAAAACTCAAGTTAATCATAGATGGTTAAAACATACAGTAACTCTATTGTAAAACAGTTTGAATAACTGAAGTATGCACTTGAAGCGCTATATGATTTAGATGCCAAGAACCAGTTTTGTTCTTCTTGTGCGCTTTAGTTTTGCCTAATGTTACCATGTAAAAATCTCTTGTTATTTGGATTGCATTGATTCTTAAAATGAGCTTCATAGAAATTTTAACTTTACTGGAATTAGTTGATTTATAGATTATTGCTTATTGACTTTTAACAGGACACAATGAAGAAAAATGATTCATGTAGTAGACTCCACGTAGTGGGACAATACCTTGTTGTTGTTGTTGTTGTATAGATTATTGCTAATTAAAGTTGAACTTCTTTTTACTTTTTGTCTCTTCTCTCTTTTGCTCTCTAGGACTTAGTTAATCTTAACCAGTGAGAGATTGAAAGATTAAGAGACTAAGTCGAGGATGAGGCTAAGGGTGTAAAAGGTTTACTAGTTTATATAAATCAAATTGATCTCAATCGAGTTGGATAGATTTAGGAATTAGGGA
>NW_021539785.1:0-266 GCF_001605985.2 Dendrobium catenatum | reverse complement strand
GGATGGAATTGAGAGTTTGATTTTGATTTTGATAAAATCTAGAAATCAATAGGATGCCGTGAGAGAGGGCTTAGACCTAAAGATAGATTTAAGGGTTGATTGTCGTAAGAGCAGACTTATACTAGAAGTCAATAGGATGCCGTAAGAGCGGGCTTATGCCTAAAGATGGATTTAAACAGGATTGGCTGCCGTAAGAGCGGACTTAAGCTAGAAAGTCAATAGGATGCCATAAAAGCGGACTTAGACCTAAATACTGATTTAAACAG
>NW_021539784.1:0-285 GCF_001605985.2 Dendrobium catenatum | reverse complement strand
TCAGATAGCGTATTGGAGGAGAACTTCATGAAGGGGTTGGAGGCAGAGATCCGAGCGGCAGTTAAAGTTCTGATGCCTAATGATTTAGAGGAGGCAATGAAGTTGGCACAGCTGGAAGAAAATCAGAATAATCTGGGGAAGGGAGGCAATGAAGTTTTCAAAGTTCTTATTTTTGCTTGATAGCTTTTTTCACATGAATTTAGAATATTTTTTGCATTATTTTTCCTATCGCATAACAGATCTGCATCATAAATCTTAAACTCTAAGATTACTGCGTCAGACAAT
>NW_021539783.1:0-313 GCF_001605985.2 Dendrobium catenatum | reverse complement strand
CCACCCCACCCGACCACCTCTCTTCCCAAAAACCCCCAGTTTCCCCTTACCCGAAAACCCCCCACCTTGCCGCCACCCTCATACCCACAAACCGCCAGCCACCTTGCCCGGAACCTCTCTAACCGCCGGCCACACCCACTTCCCTTCCTCTTTGAGTTTCCTAATTGGGTATGAGTTAATTTGGGATATTTTGAGATTTCAAATCTTTAAATTTTGAATTTTGAAATCCTTCCTAAAATAACTCATCTAATTTAGGAAAGTTTCTATTTTTTATCAAAATTGAATTAAATTCAATTGGATTTAAAATAAATCT
>NW_021539782.1:0-308 GCF_001605985.2 Dendrobium catenatum | reverse complement strand
GCGACTTCGAGCAGGACGTCAAAAGCTTTCACGGGCGCTTGCTCGAACAGACGAAGGGATCGGTATTGGAGCTCGAAGGGAGCGTATGGGAGTTCGACGAAGCTCTGGGAATCTATTTCGAATGAATGGGGATCCCTCTGGAGGTCTGGCGAGCTCGAGCCTATTCGGCCACCTTTTGGGAGCTTGGACGGCCGAGATTGAGCTGGAGAAGGCTCGGATCGCTGCCAGGTGGACGATGGCGACGTTCTAGGGAGATCGTGTGGATCAAACCGGTGGACAGCAGCCTTGAACCAGGAGTTGTCTGGGGG
>NW_021539781.1:0-203 GCF_001605985.2 Dendrobium catenatum | reverse complement strand
TCTGCCTCAAATACTATGATTATCAATTATATAATTCTAAAGATATTTTGTATATGCTATCACAATCATAGTCTCGCACAATTATAATTTTAAGATTCTAACAACGAGCATTGTGTGGGACGGCTTTCTTACTGGTTCTTAAAGCAGATTACTCAAGATTTCCTTAGCACGATTCAAAGTGTATCCCTTGTGGTAAGTTCTCT
>NW_021539780.1:0-309 GCF_001605985.2 Dendrobium catenatum | reverse complement strand
GGTTCGTCTGGACGAAATTCGGATCGTCTGGACGAAATTCGAATCGTCTGGACGAAAATTGTTCAGAGAGCAAGTCGTCCGGGACATTATTTAATTTCGTCTGGACGAAGTTCGTCCAGAGCCCAAATTGTCCCGGGACGAAGTTGCGATCGTCCGGGACGATCAGTCTGGATATATAGGAATAAGATATTTTTGGAAAGAAAAAGGACGTCCAGGAGAGAGAAAAACGAAGGAAAAGAAGGAAAAGAGGATTTTTGGGCAACTCCGGTCCATTTTCGTTCGTTGCTGTAGTTAGAGAAGTTGACCGAC
>NW_021539779.1:0-320 GCF_001605985.2 Dendrobium catenatum | reverse complement strand
GAGAGAGAGAGAGAGAGAGAGAGAGCAAGAGATTGAGAGAGCAGCAGCAGGAAGAGAGAGAGAGCAAGAGAATGTAAAACAGAGCAAGAGAGAGAAAGGGAGAAAGCAAGAGAGAGAAGAGAATAGAGAGAGAGATGAAAAGAGAGAGAGGGAGAGAGAGAGGGAGAGAGAGAGAGCAAGAGAGAGAGAGCAAGAAAGAGAGAGAGAGAGAGAGAGAAAGGGAGAAAGCAAGAGAGAGAAGGGAATAGAGAGAGATGAAATGAGAGAGAGGGAGAGAGAGAGGGAGAGAGAGAGAGGGCAAGAGAGAGAGAGCAAGAAAG
>NW_021539778.1:0-220 GCF_001605985.2 Dendrobium catenatum | reverse complement strand
CCTCTCTTTTTTTTTTGCACGTGATTTTCCATTTACTGTGCGGCCCGACAACCCGACCTAGTCTGAAGGTAAAAAGTAATTCTTCTATTACATTATGTCCGCGAAAATTAAAAAAAGGCAGCCCTTTTGGTTCAGGGTAATTTCTTAGAAGAGCTCTGTGAAGAGAAGCGAGGAAGATGAATCGAAAATGGATATCTCTTTGGATGACTTAGAATTGTTC
>NW_021539777.1:0-256 GCF_001605985.2 Dendrobium catenatum | reverse complement strand
CATTAAAAAAGCGGACGAGGCGTCCGCATTGAGTCGTTTATTCGCGTATAGGATTAGGGCTTCCTGTTAGAATTGAAAGGCGAACTAGAGGCGAAGCTGTGAGGGAAATAGACGAAGCTGTAAGGGAAGGAGACGAAGCCGTGAGTGTAGGAGACGAAGCCGTGAGTGTAGGAGACGAAGTCGGAAGGAGACGACGCAGGGAAAGAAACGAAGCTGAAATTGTGAGTGCAGGAAACGTTCAGGCATCGGTTAGGTC
>NW_021539776.1:0-3099 GCF_001605985.2 Dendrobium catenatum | reverse complement strand
ATAATAATAATAATAATAATAAAAATAAAGAAATGCCTACTACATCGGTCCACGAGCCTCCACCGCCGGAGTTGCCAAGGTATAATTTCTGACTTAAACCCTGCCCTCGACGTGCTTGGTGCACTGGTGGACCTCCTATACGCGCTGTTGTAACACGACTGGGCGAAATCCAGTGCAACAGGTGCGACGAGGCGGGTAAGCCCTATACACGCTCTTGTAGCGTGGTGGGGACGGTCCTCGACCTCGACACCGCCACCGCCGACACTGCTACAAGAGGTATAATGTTCCAAATCCCACTCTCGATGTTTGCAACGGATCGGGGAACCACCTATAAGCGCTCTTGTAGCACGTAGGAGGGAGCCCGGTGCGAAGCATACGGCGAGGTGGGTGAGCCATATACACGCTCTTGTAGCGTGGTGGGGAGAGCTACTGGTGTTCTGCTGTACGGGTACTGCTGAAGGCCCCATACACGCTCTTGTAGCGTGGTGGGATGAAAATTTGTATGGCCGTAGTGTCTAAGGACACCTACCATACACGCTCGATAAGCATGGTGGGAAGGCCCAGCTCCCCTATTTTCCCCCAAACGAGGGATATGTCGGGGTGCTGTCGAAATTTTCACTGAAGTACACAAAGCTTGAATAATAAGAAGACCTCAATAGACAACAACAATGTAGGAGACTAGTACTCGAACAATAATACACAGAAATTGAATTAAATGTACAGAGAACTTGTACGAGGAATAGTGGACTTGAGGACTTGAATACAAACAAAATCTAAATGATTAATCAAGGCTCAAACCCAAATAAATAAAATCAAACTGAAACCAAAATCAAGTCAATACGAACATGCATTTGAACTTGCAAGGACTTCAGAAGATCCTGAACAAAGACTTGAACTTGTACTCTGAATTCAAAACTAGAACAAGATGTGGACAACAAGAACTTATGCATTTGAGCTTAAACTGTAAGACACCAAGTGAAATTCGCATTTGCGAGCATTAGATTCAAATCCGGATGAACTTAACATGACAGTAGAAGACTTGAATGAATGTAAAAGACTCACACTAAGTTTGAACTCAAGTCTGAATGAAACTGAACTTGGACTCAGACACATATAGAGTACAAAACTTTGGTCACACACGAGGAAACTCAAATTACAAGACCTCAATGCATGCAAATAAAGAATGTAGTGGACTCTTACAATAGTCTCTATGAGATCGGGTGCATCGTACCTGCAAGAATGAAATGCATGGGCGTCCCCCCTACTTGCACTATTGGAACCTCCAACACTAGCAACAATGCCTGTTGATTGAAGATGGCAACACTGTCAATCAATAATGATGATTTAGTCTCCTACAAATAAGTACAATCAAGACCCACCTGAGATTGGCGAAAGGATGGGTAAGATACAAGAACCATGAGTCTTCTACAAATACCTTCAGGAGGTTGTAGAAAATACAACTGGTCCCCGTAAATATGAACACAACCTACTTATGAATAATAATAGTGTGTATATCGTAGGTACAACGAATCACCGTGGACACAAGTACGGATATTACCTACAACGACGATGACCAAGATCTACAACTGCGTTGAGTACAAGGGTGACTCTATGTACGAAAAGGACACCCTCTGACAGAAGGGAGGAAATGTTTGAACAAATTATAACTAAACTTCCTTGTGTTCTAAAGTCTCTTCTTAGTTCTATACTTAAGAAGAAAATAGCTCTGGTGCCCACAAACACCAGAAATAACAAGTCCACTACAATGACGACCTCAAAGGGAGTTCTCTTCAAAGAAACAGACTTCAAAGTCCAGAAGAATTTCCCTGGTGATTGAGAAAGGGGAGTCAATGTCAAGATGAGACCTCATGACATCCAAATAACGACGCCACCGGATCTGCAACATTCGTACAAGAAGATAGAAGGCGTGTATAAGCTCTTCAAGGAAATGTTGTGCATTCAAATGACAGATACTTACACAACTATAATTATTTTAAAATACCCCTGCACGTAAACTATAAATTGTATACACATAGGTACACTAAAGGTGAAAATATAATCTTGACCCGCATGAGCCCCGACGAGCGTGTTATTGGTACACACGTGATGTCTAGGGATGCTGCACGGGTCGATAAGTGAATTCATGTTCGAACCTGATCCTTCTATATGGATAAATAGAAGTCGATAGGGTTCGAACTCTCAAACAAGTACACGATTGTGGAGACCGGTGTATTTGTTTTAATACATTAATATTAGGTCTTCTAGGTCTAAAACTAAAAGAATTCACTAAACAAAAGGCATGAAGCCTACGAAACCCGATCCTCCTAAGCATGTAAATAGGAGTAGACAGGGTTCGAACCATCGAATAAATATGCGGTCACGAAGTCGACCAGAATATTTATCTTATATATTCATATTCAGCCTTCAAGGCCTTCAATAAAGAAAATTCATGAACAAAGGCATAAAGCCTACGAAAAACCCGATCCTCGACCAATAGCTTGGTCGAGTTGACAGGGTTCGATCAACAAATCTAAATGACCCCAAGTACACCCCGATGATGGCCGTGTTGAACGATGATCTCAACCGAAGGGGTTAATTTCAAGCATTTTCAAATGCCTCCCAAAAGTCCACTCAAAATCCAAAAATTCTAAAGATCATCCATAATCCAGAAATTACAAGATATTTAAAATTGAAATCAAACCATCAATCACTCAAAGCAAAATTTATCCACCATCCGCAACAGTTTGCCGAGATGGACAAATCTAAAAAATTACTTCAGCTCACAACGAGCCAAATGCCTAGTCGAAAATATCACTAGGATCCATTCTCAAACAGTCTCCTGCCAGTAAGGATGTGGTACGTTTCCTCTAACCGGCGGTTTGCCAATAAATGGCACCGCAGAATAAACGGTTATGACCCGGGGCCCTCTGAACCGAGTGGTCTTGCCTCTAAATGGCACCACGAAATACCGGTTATGGCCAGAGCCGATACGTTCCTTATTAGCATCAAATCCTTGAGATATGAATAAATAGGATATGATCGATAGGGCACAAAGCCCTCTGAAGCTAAGGTGGATTCAAATTTGTCCCCTTAGGCAAA
>NW_021539775.1:0-359 GCF_001605985.2 Dendrobium catenatum | reverse complement strand
AAAGAGTTGAATACTGATTTTAAAATATTATTTGAGAATTTTATTAATCAAGTTAGAAAAATTCTAGAATTCTAAGGAATTAATGGGTTTTAGGAAAATATCTAGATACATTAATTAAGGGGTCAAAAGTTGATTTTTTAAAATTAGAAGGAAAAATAGAAATTACAAATTTTTAATAGATACGAGACCTAATTATGGGTTGTTAGACATATATTGAAAGTGCTCAGATGGCACTTGAAAGTTCGTTAGGGATGTTAGACCCTATAGAACTGGCCCAAGACTAATTAAAAGAGAGGTGAATTGGAAAACTTGAAAACCAAACATAAAACTCCATCCAAAATCACCACAAATAAAGTGCG
>NW_021539774.1:0-231 GCF_001605985.2 Dendrobium catenatum | reverse complement strand
AGGGGAAGTTGTGCAATCTCTAGGGAAAAATTTATTTTCAAAGCCTAAATTTTTAAACTGCTTCATTATCATTTTATGCATTTTGAGTCAACTAGTATGCATTGCATTAGATACAAATTAAAAAGATTCTAAGATATTAATTACATTTCTAGAATTTTTCAACCTACATAAGTCAAGGGGCCAATCAGGAACTATCTTAGATGTCGGTCCCCAATTCCTTAAAACTTAAGC
>NW_021539773.1:0-239 GCF_001605985.2 Dendrobium catenatum | reverse complement strand
CGACTTTCTTACTACTACTTAAAATAAATTTTTAATATAAAAATTAAAATTTTTGTATTGAAAAGTTGGTCGACGGTGCTGATGGGTAGCAGATTTATTGTTCGCTGCTGAATGTGATCCCGGATGAATCGCTGGTCAATCTCGATGTGTTTCGTTCGAGCGTGAAACACCGGATTGTTTGCCAGAGCAATCGCCGATGTATTATCGCAGAAGACCGAAACTGGTTCGTCGTGACTGAT
>NW_021539772.1:0-301 GCF_001605985.2 Dendrobium catenatum | reverse complement strand
GTTCTATCATCCATTCCCCCACCATCCGCTTTAAGTACAAGATGGTTAAAATTTCTATTTTAAATATCAAACCTTGGAATTCCAATATCCAAACCCTTCAAACTTCCAATTCCAAACCCATGATGCTACTATATGCCTGATAATACTTATCTACGGATGTAATGTATCTGATTGACGACTAGCTTTAATCGAAAGTTTTCTCTCGTTATCGGGAGGGGTAATTAACTATAGGGACTTGCGCCTATAGGAAACCAGAACTCATATCATAAAGTCTTCACAAAATGAGGGCGAAATCTCTAGA
>NW_021539771.1:0-216 GCF_001605985.2 Dendrobium catenatum | reverse complement strand
ATAAATTTTTAATAAAAAAAAATTCAATTTAAAAAAAAATTAGTAATTTTTTTTTTAAATATCAAAAAATTATTCCAAACAATCGAAGCCTAAGCCGTCTAATTGAATGTTTAATATGAAAATATAATAGAAGATCAACATTAGTTGTTCAACAAATGTAGCAATTTTCAATTAGCAGATTACGCTATTTGAGCAAATTAAATATTAACAAACCAC
>NW_021539770.1:0-313 GCF_001605985.2 Dendrobium catenatum | reverse complement strand
GTTGATGATTCATGGTATTGGCATCAGAGACTATGTCATGCAAGTATGAAAACCCTTAGGAAAGTGACTCAAAAAGACCTAGTTAGAGGTGTCCCTAAACTCAAGTTTTCAAAAGACCACCTTTGTGATGCCTGCTAAATAAGAAAATAAGTCCACTCCACCTTTCACCCCATTAAGGACATTAGCACCTCTAGACCTTTAGTAATTCTTCACATGGATTTGTTTGGACCCATTAGTACTGCCAGCTTGGGAGGGAAAGTCTATAGTTTTGTGATTGTTGATGACTACTCGAGGTTCACTTGCACTAGATTTC
>NW_021539769.1:0-1780 GCF_001605985.2 Dendrobium catenatum | reverse complement strand
TTTCAAATGGCTCCCATGTAGCATCAAATTCGGGGAGGCCTCTCCATCTAATAAGCAATTCTTTGTTGCCCTCTTTATCTGACCTTACTCCTGTAAGTTCCTGTGGTTCAAAGACTACTTCCAAATCCTCAGTCAGTGTAGAAGGTAATTCTGCACTAACTGCATGCTTCCCTAGAGCTCTCCTCAATTGAGACACATGAAAAACTGGGTGTATGGTGGCTGATGGTGGTAACTTCAGTCGGTACGCTCCAATTCTATCCAAAACCTCATAGGGCCCGAAGTATCGCGGCGCCAGTTTCTCGTTCCTCCTTCTCTCCACTGTCCTCTGCCTGTAAGGGCATAATTTTAGGAACACTTTCTCTCCCACTTCAAACTACATGTCCCTCCTATGTGAGCCCGCCTGCTTTTTCATGATTTGTTGTGCTCTCAGCAGATGTTTCTTCAACTCTTCCAGCACCTTGTCCCGTTCCTCCAAGTATTGCTCAACCGAAGAAACTGGTGTGCTTCCCCTCCCATAGTGCACTAGGTGTGGGGGATCCCTTCCATACATCACTTTAAAAGGAGTCATCTGGGAAGCAGAATGGTACGATGTATTATACCAATACTCGGCCCACGGTAACCACTTCGCCCACATTCGCGGTGTTTCAGAAGCAAAGCACCTCAAATAGGTCTCCAAACTTCGATTTACCACCTCCGTTTGCCCGTCGGTCTGAGGATGGTAGGCAGTACTCCTTTTAAGAGTTGTGCCCTGCAACCTGAATAGCTCCCTCCAAAACTAGCTAAGGAACACTTTGTCACGATCAGTCACAATAGATTCAGGGATCCCATGCAGTCTAACTACCTCCTTGATAAATGATGCTGCTACTGACACCGTGGTGTAGGGATGTCGTAAGAGGATGAAATGTGCATACTTACTAAGTCTGTCAACCACCACCATGATGAAGTGAATCCTTCTGATCGTGGTAGGCAATCAATGAAATCCATGGACACTTCCTCCCAGACTCGGTTTGGAAGTGTCAAGGGTTTTAGTAATCCTCCTGGAGCCATGGCCATGTATTTGTTTCTCTGGCACACTTCACACCTTGCCACCATCTCCTCAACATATTTATGCATCCCCTTCCAGTAAAGCTCAGATGCTAGCCTTCTATAGGTTTTCTGCACACCTGAGTGACCTCCAACCGCACTGCCGTGGAACTCCTGTAACAAACGGGGAATGTGTATGGAGGTTCGTGGCATCACAAACCTCTCCTGATACAACAGCCTCTCCCCCTCCATATAGTAACTAGGGTGGCTACCCTTGTCTTTCGTCAGATCTTCCTTGATCTTTTGCAACTCTGCATTCAATATGCTTTCTTCCTTGATGGCCCTCCAGTCGACCATCAAAGGTATAGACACTGCGAACTCCTGGAGCTCCCCAACACACCGGGATAAGGCATCGGCAGCTTTGTTCTCCAACCCTGCTTGTACTGGATCTCAAAATCATAGCCTAATAGCTTGGACAACCATCTCTGATGCTCCTCAGTCACCATCCGTTGCTCCAACAGGTATTTCAAGATCCTCTGATTCGTTCGGACGATGAAATGTCTACCCAAAAGATAAGGGCATCACTTCTGAATAGCCAAGACTATAGCCATCAATTCCCGTTCATATACAGACTTCAGTCTTGCTCTTGCTTCCAACACCTGACTGAAGTAGGCAATGGGTCTATGCTGCTGCATCAGCACCGCCCCCAACCCATTCCTGGATGCGTCTGTCTCCACCACGAACGTCTGACTGAAGT
>NW_021539768.1:0-283 GCF_001605985.2 Dendrobium catenatum | reverse complement strand
ATATTATTTAATAATTAAAAATAAAAATGTCTAAACACATTATAAGCATTATAAATTACATTATTTTCCCTAAGTAACCAATGGCTAAATAGAGAAACAAAATGAACTAAAGGAAAAAGAGAAGAGAGAGAGAGGGAAAGTCTGACTTTGTGCGACTTCTAGGCAGTTCCATTCTTTGACCCAGTTGAATAACTTGTTCATCTCGAGATAAGTCACATTATGCCTATCTCAATTTTTAAAAATATATAATTTTTGAAAAAAAATTTGATTAAAATTGTGTATT
>NW_021539767.1:0-435 GCF_001605985.2 Dendrobium catenatum | reverse complement strand
CAGGAGATTGTTTGAGAATGGATCCTAGTGATATTTTCGACTAGCATTTGGCTCTTTGTGAGCAAAAGTAAATTTTGATTTGTCCACCCCGGCAAACTGTTGCGGAGGGTGGATGGATTTTGCTTTAAGTTTTGGGATGGATAGTTTCATTTTTAAATATTTTTGGAGTTTTGGGATTTTGAGATTTTTGTAATTTTCTGGGATTTTGGGTGGAGCTTTGGATTTTTGGATTTTGGCATTGTGGGTGGAGTTTGAAAATATTTGGGGACCCCTCCGGTTGAGATAAACAATCAACACGGCCATCATCGGGGTGACCTCGAAGTCACTTGAAAAATATTTAAATTTTGTAGAAGTTTGAGGGCATTTTGAAATATTTTGTGAACCCCTCCGGTTGAAATATGCATTCAACACGGCCATCATCAGGGTGTTTGGGGT
>NW_021539766.1:0-233 GCF_001605985.2 Dendrobium catenatum | reverse complement strand
TGTTTGGAATCATCAAAACTACATAAGTTGCAACAATATAAAGCATGCAAATAGCAACTATCTTAATAACTACCAATACATACTAGTCCCCATTTTGACATCATAAAAAAAGAAGAAAATAATGTCAAACAAATTAAAAACTATGATATAAAGAAAGTACACATCACAAAATAGAAAAGAAATTAAAATAAAGAACGATCCTTATTTGATGGAGGTTGAGAAGGAGGTGGCTG
>NW_021539765.1:0-211 GCF_001605985.2 Dendrobium catenatum | reverse complement strand
ACTACTCGACTAAGAAGACTTCAAAAGAGAAATATCTGCAGAAGACTAGAGCATTAAGGAATATAATTCATACCTGTGCTGCACAATCTGGACAAACCAAAGAGCAGTATTTGAGCTAGCTGAAGGGAGTGATCTCCCATTGCTTCCAGAAGGAAGTCTTGAAAGAAGAGGCACCTGAGGCTAAGAACCTAACTCCACAACATGTTAGGAG
>NW_021539764.1:0-1039 GCF_001605985.2 Dendrobium catenatum | reverse complement strand
ATAGATCGGTCGAAGAGGTAGTACAAGAGATAAGAAATATTCTGTTAAACAGAGAGGGAATAGCTTCTTTTGATCTAGACCTGGAAGACCTCCTAGGAGAGGAAGATGATTATGCTGGTAGCATCTCCATGGTCGAAACTAGAGGTTCCAATAAGGAGGCCGAACCTAGTAGACGTTGACTTGCCAGAGATGATGACCCACAAGTTGCTGGGTCCGATTCAGATGAGTCCGTAAGGGCTAGGGGTGAGGAGCATATTAAAGATTTGAAGAATCAGTTGACAACTATGATGTCACAAGTCAAAGAAATGCAAGAAAGGTTTGATAAGTCCGAGCAGGATTCACTTAAGATTCAACAAACGGCTCGAGAGATTGTGGAAAGGGTTAAGAAAATAGAATCTAGTCCTAAGCCTCCCGAGTCAACACCAGTGATTCCTTCTTGCCTACCAGAGGCATCTCCAACAGCACCTACAGTTCCCCCTGTTCCTTCAACTCTGCCCCAGAAAGACATTAAGCAACTGATTGAGGACCAGGTAAGGGAGGACTTAGCCTTTTCCCAAGGAACCGCATCTATTCCAAAGGGTAGACCTTACCCCGAAGAATATGATTTAGTTTCTTACCCAAAAAGCTTTGTGCCACCAACTTTTAAAATTTTCACTGGAATAGAAAACCCGAGACAACATCTAGCCCACTTCATAGCAAGTTGTTGCAATGCGGGAGGGTCAGATGCTCTACTATTTCGCCAGTTCGTAAGTAGTCTTTCCGGCATCGCTTTTGAATGGTCCGCCGATCTGCCCAATGGTTCAGTAAAAACTTTTAGTGATCTAGAAAACCTTTTCCTTAAAAGATTTTCTTTAGCACAGCAACGAACCACTGTGGGCGATCTTGTTGTTGAGAAACAAAAGCCGGGAGAGTCTCTGGTTGAGTACATATTGAGGTGGCGAAACCTCTCGATGAAGTGTGAACCCTAGTTACAAGAACAACATGCGGTGGAGATCCTCCTTGAGAATATCCATGGCCCTGTTGCTTTTCTCCTGAAGGG
>NW_021539763.1:0-796 GCF_001605985.2 Dendrobium catenatum | reverse complement strand
TATTATTATTATTAATTATTAATTAATTTTCATTCATTCGAATTTCAATCCAACAAGTTTTTCTCCCTCCTGCAGATGTTATTAAAATCTGAAAGGCTAGTTGAAGCTGAAAATCTCCAGAGGAAAATATTACACGTATTGGAAATTTCAAAGGTTAGTCATTTTAATATATTTTAATCAAATCTTCTATTTTCTAGAACCATCAAGTGTGATTGACTATGATGTCGCTCACTGGTGATAACTTAGATTTTGTTGTGGTGGAAAGTGGGCGAGAATTGAGTAGGTTTAAAATTAAAATTAGATTTACCATATGGTATTTGGGGGTTTTGAATTAGAAGATAAGAGAATTAATTGGTACAATGATCAGAAAAGAATAAATATTACTTACATAGAAGAAACTAAATCTAGGCAAAAAAAAACTAGTGATGTTTAGGAATGCTACAGGCTATAATATGCTGGAAAATTACTACTAGAAATAGGCAGAGATGGTAATAGGTGGAGAGTTGAAATATAATTGTGTTGTGGTGATGGTAAGGATGGTGAGAAAGTAATTGCTATTAAATTAATATATGGCGATCATTATAAATTTAGTTAGTGCTTATGCTCTTATGGTTAAATTCGATGGGGGTCCGACATTCTAATTTTGTAGAGATTTTGATGAACTATTACAACTTATATATCTAAGAAAGTGGGGTGATTATAAGGGTGTCAACTTTTGACCCGACCCGAAAACCCGACCCGGACCCAACCCATAAAATCCGGGTTGGACCCGACCCGTTTTATAAACGGGTCGGGT
>NW_021539762.1:0-982 GCF_001605985.2 Dendrobium catenatum | reverse complement strand
CATATCACTCTATCATCAAACATACTCCTGTGAGATCCGTCTTCCTTGTTGTTTATGTTGATAATATCATACTAACTAGAAATGACATCACGACATCTCTAAGATAAAACATTTTGCGAAGGCTATTTATCATCAAATATTTACAATGAACCAAATACTTCCTTGCAATTGAGTTCAAATATAGTAAAAAGAGGGCAACATTTTCTCAAAAATACAATATTACCCTCCTTAAACAAATGAAACTTCTTGGCTATAAGTCAATTGTTATAGCTAATGATGATAACCATTTGATGATCAATTGCAGTAACGAAGGTTAATTGATAAGTTGATGTATTAGATCGTTACTAGACCAAATATTACATTTGTTATCAGGGTTGTAAGTCATCCTTAATATTACATTTGTTATTAGGGTCGTAAGTCAGCACGCACAAAATTTAAAGAAGAATTGAGAAGCTATTTTTTATATCTTCATAAGTATTAAAAAGTCATAATGAAAAAATTGTTATATACTGAATATGCACGTCTAAACATTAATGCAGTCTCTATTGTTGATTATGCTGGCTCTACCAAGGACAGGAAAGCAACATCTACAAATTGCTTCTTCTTTTTTTAACATTACATATTGTATATATGTTGGAGAAATATGATTGCTTGGAAAAGCAAGAAAGAGATGTTAAATCCAAATACAAAGCTATAGCTCATAATACATACAAAATAATGTGGTTTAAAATACTTCTAGGAGAGTTTGATTTCCATGTTACAAGGTTTAAGACTTCATATTATGACAATCATGCTACCATTTATTCTGCAATAATAATATTTTTTATTGATGAAATAAACATATTGAAGTGGATTGCCATTTCATACAAGATGTGTTTTCTAAGAAAATTATTACATGTGTCTCCATTTTAAATCAAGTGACAGATATTTTTACCAAGGATCTAGGATACCTACCTTTTTGTCATTTAGATAACAAGTTGGA
>NW_021539761.1:0-354 GCF_001605985.2 Dendrobium catenatum | reverse complement strand
TAACCAATGGTTTTTGAAATTAAGATCCTTTTTTTTTTCTTGTTACAAAAATTTATCTTATGTATAATAGCCAAAGTTCTTATATATCTTTCATGTTAATTGAAATCTTGCCATTGCATTTATCACATGTTTATGACTTGTTCTTCCCTATGTTAGAGAGAGAGCTCTTATTCTCTAATATTTGAAGGATATACTCATAACTAAGTTTTTTTTAAGGGTTTGTTAAAGATTTCCTAGCTTGCCAGAATTAAAAAGGAAAGAGGCCAATGACGCCAAATTGAAAAGAAAACTATATACACAAAAGTGTCTCCAAAAAGATCAAAAGATGCTCAAAGAGCCAATAAAAGTGACAAG
>NW_021539760.1:0-261 GCF_001605985.2 Dendrobium catenatum | reverse complement strand
CCTATCAAATATATCTTGAAAGTATTTCCGAACTACCAAATAAGCCCATTCAAAAATATATTTAGCAAGTATTATTACGAACAAATGAGATCAAGAAATAATTTTTTTCTTATAAACAAGCTTGTTCATAAACACTTCAAATAAAAAATTCAACCAATATGAACTACTATCACTTGTTCATAGATAAATTCTTTCTAATGAAGATTATAACATAAAAAATGAAATTAATATTTTATAAAAAAAATTATTTATTATAATAAA
>NW_021539759.1:0-233 GCF_001605985.2 Dendrobium catenatum | reverse complement strand
AATACAATCCTCAAGTCATCTAGGTGATATCTTCGATTCATGCTCTTGACAACAAGGTCGTCCACGTAGCACTCGACCTTTTGATGTATTAGCTCATCAAAAATGCACGTCATTTCCCGCTGGTAGGTGGCACCAGCATTCTTCAGGCCAAAGGGCATGACCGTATAGCAGAAGATGCCAATGGGCATTCTGAACGATGTGTGCTTTTCATCCTCAGGTGCCATCTTAATTTG
>NW_021539758.1:0-413 GCF_001605985.2 Dendrobium catenatum | reverse complement strand
CTGTAAGTTTCCAACATACTTATTTATTCAAAATCAAAACTTATGCCAAATAAAATTTGAGAGAAGGGGAATTATAGCAACCTTCTTTTCTTCCAACAACTCAAAAGATTCTCCAATCGCGAACCATGATTCATGCAACCAACAATCTCTTATATGTATCATACAACTCCAAGCCCTCTCTTTTGAATCGTGAATATGCAAAACCCATTGCACACTTTCATCCAGAACAAGAAAACAAGAATAAACAAAAAACAAAATTCAACACTTTTGCAACTCGATATTTCAGCACAATGTAACTTGTTATGAGATGATTTCAACACTTTCTAGACTACATATACTTATAATCAAAGCATAAAACAAATAAAATCATTCGACGCAATTACGAGTTTCTATACTCACATGACCCCAAACAT
>NW_021539757.1:0-231 GCF_001605985.2 Dendrobium catenatum | reverse complement strand
TAGACGACACAGTTGATTGACCTGATAGTATAGATAGAATAGATTGATAGACACTACCACGTTGATTGGAGATTGACTAGGAACACTCATTGATTTGAGGAGCACTTATTGATTTGATTGCTGAGACGTATTGATTTATCGATGTTTTACTGCTGATTTGATTTCCGCTGTGCAGACTTGATTTTATTGATGATGGATTTCCGCATTGCATAGATTCATTGACCATTGATT
>NW_021539756.1:0-399 GCF_001605985.2 Dendrobium catenatum | reverse complement strand
CTCGCGTCGTTAAAAAGACAAAGGAGTGAGGCCTTCGACCTCTTCCTCACTCTCCGATCTCTCTCACGTGAATTCCCTCTTCTCCGACATCTCCCTCTCTATCTTCTTCCTGGACGGATCAGAAGCTGCGACATTTTGATCAGAAGCAACTCGACTCACTTGGCTGTGAAGATAACTTTCTCCCTTCCGTGCATTTCTTCGGCTCCTTCCTGGCTGTCCAACATTGCTCCTTTGACGACTCTCCCCTCCTGTAGAATTAGAAATTACAACATTTTGATCGGGAGTAAGAACAGGAGCTCGCGGCTGTGTAGGTAACTTTCTCCCTTCACGCGAGCTTCCACAGACAAATCCCACAAATCCATCGGCCCCAAAGGTATAACCCCTAAACTCAGGCTTCCG
>NW_021539755.1:0-316 GCF_001605985.2 Dendrobium catenatum | reverse complement strand
TCATCAAAATCTTGTAACCATCGTTCATGAACTGACATTTTGTCTACTTTGCCTTTGTTGAAAGACAAAAAAAAGGTTTAATCAAGTGAAAGATTTATCTTATTATGGAAATTTCTGTGAAGAATGCATGAAATTTTAATTAATTAATAAGGTTCAGTGCAAAGCAATTGATGAATGTGACTTCAAGACAGATGTAAGAATGAATGAGGCTTACAATATTAAATTATTTAATACCCTAAACCCTAGTTTATATATATTCAATATTTAATTTAATAAAGAAGTATGATATAATTTTTAAATATTTTTACGTGAATCA
>NW_021539754.1:0-424 GCF_001605985.2 Dendrobium catenatum | reverse complement strand
GATCTTTTTGCAATGCCAAGTGCAATACTATTCTATCCATTTGAGAGATATCTATTCATAATTTTTAAGATAGAAAATTTCAAAATGGTCCCTTAATTATTTTTATAGGACTATTTTAGTTCTAGACTATCTTACGTGTCCAATTTAGTCCATTTATAACTCAAATCTTATCAAAAATAGTCCCTTAATTTCTCGAATATGATCCAAAATAGTTTGACGGATGAACTATTTTGGTTCATATTAGAGGAGTTGAAATACTTTATCCATAATTAAAATTTAACTAAGAACATCTTGACCCAATATTCTCCCATTACTTTCAAATGCTTTGGAGTCCATTTCATACTCTTCTTCTGTGTTGTTATGAACATTAACATTTTTCTCTCCTGTTTTTGTCATGTTTAGTTTATCTTTGTGGAGGACAAGA
>NW_021539753.1:0-204 GCF_001605985.2 Dendrobium catenatum | reverse complement strand
TTGTCTGGTTATGGATGCATTTTCTAATTTACTTGAGAAAAAAGGTTTCAAAGGTATCTCCTATAAAAATTTTTCCCTTACTCATTTATTATATGCTGATGATGTTCTAATCTTTGGGGAGGCTACCATTGATAACTGCAAGTTGGTGTCCATTTTGGGGGAATTTGCTAATGCCTCGGGCCTTCATGTTAATTATGATAAAAG
>NW_021539752.1:0-291 GCF_001605985.2 Dendrobium catenatum | reverse complement strand
AAAAGCAGGAGGAAATATCTTTTCAAGCTGGCAAAGTATAATTGCGATTTCTTTTTCCAATCTAAGAAGCTAGATTGGGTGAAGAACTTTAGAGCACAAGCCTTGAAAAAAATGACTCAGTTGAATTAGAGGAGAGCGAACAGACTTAGGCAGGACTCGCCTTAAGCATAATGGAAGCAATTGTTGCATTATTATGTGATGATCATGGCTCTTTAATCCAAATATTTTCAGTGGTTTCAGTTGCACTCGTCTTGAAATATTAGATGCATATCCATCTGGCACTTTAATATT
>NW_021539751.1:0-274 GCF_001605985.2 Dendrobium catenatum | reverse complement strand
AGTCCGATTCCGGCTTGAGCTTTCTCTAGATTTGGAGGCCGAGCACGCTTGATTGACGATGCTCCATCAAAGTACATTTCCCATACTCGTAGCATCTCATCTTCTTCAACGTTCATGATCTGCTCGTCAGGTAGATCATCATTGAGCGGTGAATCTGCAGGGATAGGATGTGCTGCAAGAAAGTCTGCTAACACCTGCCCTTTCACTGCCTTTTGAGGGACATATGTGATATCAAATTGCAGGAGTATCACTGCCCACCTTGCTAAACGACCTG
>NW_021539750.1:0-210 GCF_001605985.2 Dendrobium catenatum | reverse complement strand
GTAGCTCTCATTGTATATTACATGGAATGAGTAGTCAAAAAAGGAAAAATAATGTGATTTGATTGTTTTGAATAAGTGAGATTGTATTTGGCTTATAAAATATGACATGACATGACCACAAGTCAAATTAGATTGACATTTGCCCTTAGGATTGCAGTTAGATACCAGGTTTCCAATTAAGTTCATGATAGTAACCACTACATTAAATTC
>NW_021539749.1:0-251 GCF_001605985.2 Dendrobium catenatum | reverse complement strand
TATTTAAAATTAGAAATGAGGTTTTAAAAAATATCTATGTTCCCAAAGATTTTTCCCTTATTTTATACGAATAAAACAAAGGTTTATTTTAGTCTGGGGTTCTCAAATCCCTATAGATGCAAGCCCCTATAGTTAATTACATCCTAGGAGGGATACTCCTAAGAAAACTCTCGATTAAAGCAGTGATTTCATACCCTTTTGAGTACAAAGTAAATGACAAGGAAACAGAAGTAGGAATTTTTCAAGGAGAA
>NW_021539748.1:0-227 GCF_001605985.2 Dendrobium catenatum | reverse complement strand
AAGTCCTTTTGTATTTGCTCAAGTCCTCTTCTTTTTGCCCAAGTCCCTTGCATTTTCAAATGAAATTTCACTAGCCTCTCGGTCCCCCATTTAGGAGAAAACTATAGGAGCCTGGGCATTCCCACAATACTAATAAAAGCATGTATGGTATGTGTCCTTAGACACCACGACCATATCTTCAGTCCCACCATGCTAATAAAAGTGTGTATGGGATCTTTGAGGGTACC
>NW_021539747.1:0-1531 GCF_001605985.2 Dendrobium catenatum | reverse complement strand
GGGATCATTTAAACTCGGATTTGAGCAAACTTATAATAAAATTGAACATCTTAACCAGACAAACCAAACGCCGCTAAATTTGGTCTAATCCAAGCCAAAATGGAGCCAAATCAAAGAACCACAAAATATTTGAAAGCTTCAAAGCATTAACAGGATGAGCAAGTGTTATTCAAATATAGCATGCTTATAATCGAATCAAGCGGCTCGACGATACGAATCCAACGAGTATAAGATCACTTTATTCTTATGTTATTGCAACAATTAAATATTTGACAAAAAATTCATGACCCAGGGAATCTATTTGGGTCATCTGATGAATTACTTTGAATTTATCATAAACTTTTTCTATATTTACGATACGTGTTACTCTCACAATCTATAAATAGACCATTTTTTCGCACATGAAAAGAGGATATTTTTGGAGAATACTTGAACCAGGAACTAAAGACTCAAAAAAGCTATTAGCAATTGCCCCCATTAAAAAAAAAAATCTTTTTTATATTAATCTTTAGATAATTTGTCCACATTAATCTATTTTTAGTCTTTATTATAAGATTTTTAGGCAATTGACCCACTAAAAATTTTAAAATACTATGGTATTTAAGAAATTACCTCTAGTAAATAGTAAATAGAATTCATCATTTTATTTATTAATTTAAATTCTAAAAAATATCCATACAACCAAAATTTGTTTCGAGAGCACTGCCCCTCGAAACCTCAGTAGGGGAGCTACCCCTTGACTCCGAAAACCCCCATAGGTCAAACCTAGCGAGGAGGAACTGGCCCCTTAGACCCTCCGATATATCTGTGAAGTGTACGGTGATCAATGATATGAATAAATAAGATTATTGACACATCTCCTAATCCTATTGATGTCCTTCTCACATTAACTCGCATGAAAGCATGAATGCTCATGTTTGAACCAATTTGAACTCACATTGAACCAAGGGTTGAATCTGAACCAATTCAAATTAATTTATTAAAAAACTTGTTTCAATAAATAATTCTTGTAAAAACTAAGACTATTGTGATAAAAAACAAACTTCCTAACATATTTCACAAACAAAAAAATTTCAAACGAATATATTTGACCAAATGTTAAATATTATGAGACATAAAATTAATTTTTTTAAGCTTCATATGTATATATTCTTTTTAATATACTTATTAATAAAAAAGTAACATAATCATCAATTTGAATATAGTTAGGGGTGTCAATTTTGGGTCACAGGTCAGGTTCGGCTCGAACCCAAACTCGAATCATTTTTACAAACGGGTCGATTATTCGGACCTGAACTCGAATCGCTTTGGATCGGGGTTAACTCGATATGACCGGAATGACACGGGGTCTAATAAAAATTGCTAGTTTTCGGGTCAAGAAATAGGTCAATCTCTAATTTTCACGTAAAAATAGGTCAAAAATGTATCAATCTCGAGTTTTCAGGACAAAAATGAATTTTCAGGTCAAAGTCAGATCAAACATAGGTTTCTGGGTCAACTTCGAATTAGACCCGATTTTTGAAACGAATCT
>NW_021539746.1:0-278 GCF_001605985.2 Dendrobium catenatum | reverse complement strand
AATAAAATAAACTTTTGGTTCATCTTTTCTATGTTTTGTCAAGGAACATATATCTGTAAATCTGCTTTTAGTCTTTGCCACGTCAGCTGTCCTTTTGTGTATTTCTTTACATACATTTTCTATAAATAGCATTGTAATAAGCTGTAATAGATATAATAATCAAATACAATTTCACTGTCTGTTCTTCATCTTCTTCCCTGTTTCACCGACCTCCTCCTCATTTCATCATGGTATCAAAGCGCTAAAGCTCCACAGCATTTTTTTTTCTTTCTTTCTCT
>NW_021539745.1:0-349 GCF_001605985.2 Dendrobium catenatum | reverse complement strand
TTAAATATAAGAAATAAAAATTAAACAACTAAAAAAATTATATATAAATTAAACATGTATACTAACTCAATATATTGGCGAGATGTATAAAAATTTATGATACTTGATGGAAAAAAGTTTACTCTTCTCGTGTAATAAAATGGTGAAGGCATCTACAAGATCATTGTCAAGATAACTATCAGATAATATTTTGTCCATGCCACGTCTAGAAACTATAATGTTCCAAGCATAAAATTTTTAATCACTCCTGAAAAAAAAAAAGAAATAAAATATGCATAAAATAGCAGTCTATAAGCAGTAATTATCCATATAATACACAATAATTATGCATATAATTCGTATCAATTAC
>NW_021539744.1:0-235 GCF_001605985.2 Dendrobium catenatum | reverse complement strand
AAATCATAATTATTATTTTGATGTAAATTTTGAAATATATCTAGAAAAAATATAATAATATGAAATTTAATGTCTTGTCATCGTCATCATCATCATCGTCGTCATCACCATTAAAGAATATTAGTTTCAATTATAAATATCATTTAAGTTTGAATTGGTTCAGTTGTCATTATTATTATCATGCAAATATAAAATATTAAATATTTTTTTATAAAGAATATATCATCATCATCTT
>NW_021539743.1:0-232 GCF_001605985.2 Dendrobium catenatum | reverse complement strand
GTGGAAGAAGATCGGGAGAGGAGAAGTCGAGCGTGTGTGAGGGAGGATCGGACGAGAGAAGAGGAGCAGAGAGTCCGGCTTCATTTTATAGCCGCGAATGGGAGGCAATCGAAGCCGTCGTCGCAGGATTCGCGGAGAAGCGACGCGAACGGCGCTGAACAGGTATGAAGTTACGGGATTTCCGTTTGATTTCGGCGTGATTTCTGCAGGATTTGCGGCAGAATTTGTGGAT
>NW_021539742.1:0-235 GCF_001605985.2 Dendrobium catenatum | reverse complement strand
AAAATAATTTGTGATTTATTGATGTTGACACTTTGCCTTGTCCATTTGCAAAACTCTTCAACAATCTTGTTAAGATTCTTAGCTAACAATTTTGAAGCTTGGGAGAAGATAAGAACATCATCTGCATACATGAGGTGGGAAATTCTCGGACCCCTTGGAGAGATTTGAATACCAATATCACCTTCCTTTTGCCTTAAAGAGTTGGATAACAATTGAGAGCACATGATATACAAAT
>NW_021539741.1:0-228 GCF_001605985.2 Dendrobium catenatum | reverse complement strand
CTTTTTGCTATTTTCTCCTTATGCTATCTCATATGGCATGCTGAACTCATTGATGCATAGAGCTGCTGAAGTCTTGGAATGATTGGTAAATAAAACAAACGGGAATATGGCACATCTTTCTTTGGACGACGTTGTTTTCCCTAGTTTTGCTTAAACCGAGGAGCATTGCAGGTGCAACAAACAACTTCTGATGTATCATCCTTATAGTATAACATACATCCATTGATA
>NW_021539740.1:0-481 GCF_001605985.2 Dendrobium catenatum | reverse complement strand
TAATGAATTTTAATTAAGGTTGGTTGATTACTGATTTAAAGGGTTGATCAAGGATTTCTGGAGTTTTAGAAGGAATTTTGAGTTTTAAGAATTTTTGAAATATTTTAATCATTTAATTAAAGGTTCAAAAATTGACTTTTTAATTAAGGGCGTTTTCTGGAATGTTTGTATTTTATTAAAATACTAGACTTCACTACAATCAGTTAGATAGTAAGTACGCTGAAATCGGATTTTTCTACATTTTATTACGAAGGTTTGAAGTTTTGAACTAGATTTTAACTACGATTTGACCAATTTGTTGTCTTTTTGAATTTGATGTTTTTCTGGAATTTTAACATTTTTAATAAATATTATTCATTATTATGAGTTGAATGCAAGTGAGTTTGACTGATTTGGAATTTTCTTGAATTAGTTATGAAGGTTTGAAATTTGAGGTATTTAAAGAATTTTTAAAACTCTTTAATTAAAGGGCCTTTTTGTG
>NW_021539739.1:0-349 GCF_001605985.2 Dendrobium catenatum | reverse complement strand
CTACCCCTCTTGCTAGAACTTGCCATTGAAGGATTGGGTGATGAGAAGGATTTGAAAGGCTATTAAAGTGAATGAGATTTGAGTTCTAAAGACCTTCTATTTAAAGAAAAAATGATCTTTCATACATACGAATATAGATTCGTACAAACTTTTTGACCATATAATCATACAGATGAACAGGTTTTTGTCTAGGATGATTTGTTATTTAAGATCATTTAAATGACGGTTTGATTCATCCCTCATATTGAATGACACATGGTTTGTACGTACGATCTCCAGGTTTGTACGTACGATCTCCAGGTTCATAGGTACGATCTCCAGGTTCATACGTACGATCACTTATAATAAT
>NW_021539738.1:0-223 GCF_001605985.2 Dendrobium catenatum | reverse complement strand
TACTGCCGTTACGCCGCCGGATTTTCGTACGATTTCTAAAATTGTTCGAATTTGTCCTGAAATGACATGATATGCTTGTGTGCTATAAAAAGGGAGTTATAAGGGGTCAGGATCCTGTGCGATCCGGTCTGTGTCAGGAAAAATCTGAAATGAGCTCTGAAATATGAAAACAAGTTCTGTTCCGAGTCCGATGATAAGTTCTGTTCTGGTGCTATAAGCACAT
>NW_021539737.1:0-227 GCF_001605985.2 Dendrobium catenatum | reverse complement strand
GAGTTGCGTACGTTCACCGGACCAAATAAAAGTTCCTTTCGATGACCCAATTAGAAGAGTAGACTTATTAGATTTGAACTATGTTAAGAAAGTGAGAATTAGACCTATAAATACTAGTTAAAAATATTAATAATAATCTTTTAATATTAAATTTAAATAAAAAATTAGCTCTTAACCGAACACAATAATAAAAAAAAAAAACAATACTATGATCCTAATACTAAAAT
>NW_021539736.1:0-203 GCF_001605985.2 Dendrobium catenatum | reverse complement strand
AAGTTGTCTCAGCCACTCTATGAAGAGTGTGTACAAAGCCTACCCACCTTGCCGCAAGTGTCGCACTTAGTTTCCTCCCACCGTTCTACGAAGACCATGTATAGAAGGTCCCCTAGCGTGCCACGAACATCGAATGTGGGATTTTGAGTTTAGGATATTATACCTCTGTGATGTGGCGGTGACGTCAATAGCATCATTTCGTG
>NW_021539735.1:0-4244 GCF_001605985.2 Dendrobium catenatum | reverse complement strand
CTAGACAAATTAGAAGGAATGTTGGCAAAAGTGAAACTATCAAAATAAAAACTATCTTGTAAAGCCAAAGTAACGCAAACATCAGCTACTTTATTACATTCTTTATGGACATGATTAAAAAAAGACTTTATTGTAATCATTTAGGAAAAAAAATCCTTAGATTTCCTATTGTTGAAATGCCACTTCAACTCTTCAAAGAATCTTGAACAAAATAGATAATATTTATGTTGTCTCCTTCAATGATAACTCCTTTACAATCCATCATCCAAGGTTGTATGAAATCCTTTAAAGTAAAAATAGCCTCCAGCTCAAGTTGTGACATGTCCCAATGAAGTTTCTTCTTTCCAAATGCTAGAAACAACCTTCCTTTATGGTCCCTAAACACACCTCCAATTCCAGCTTGATTAGATTCCAATAATGAAGCATCCACATTGATTTTGATCCAACCTAGCAGTGACGGGTGCCAAACTTTAGTAAATTCCCTTAGGAGATTAACACCCCAGCTATCTACATTTGGATACAAATTCTGTTAAGCCAAAAGTAGAACCTTCCAGGATTTGACCGAATTTTGAAGCAGCTTTATGATGTTGAAATTATCCCCTTCGATGATAACACCTTGAGCTTCGAACATCCACTCTTTAACCACATTCTTCAGATATAAAACCGCTAATAGCTCCAATTGTGAAATGTCCCAATGCAAATAATGAGCTCCAAAAGCAACCAAGAATCTACCTTTCTCGTCTCTAGCAACGCCACCAATTCTAGCCAATTTATTCCTTTTAAGAGTTGCATCCACATTTATTTTAATCCACCCGGGGGGAGGAGGATGCCAAGGAGAAAGCAACAATTGCTGATTAGCATCCCAGTTAACCGGTTTAATATATAGAAAATTACTTCTAACAACAAAGGAAATAGTATTAGCAGCAATAGTATTATCCGAATCATCCTTATCACCATGAACCACCTTGCATCTACTCTTTCATACAAGATAAACTGCTGTACAAAAAATGTTGGCAATAAGATAACTCTTTCCCACACACCTTTGAAGACATTCCATACAATCCAGAAAGCTATCAAAAATCAAAATTATAAAACCCAAACTGTTCAATAAAGAAACTACATTCCGGATCTTGAAGCAACTTCCTACCAAATGGTTGTTATCCTCATCTACTCCACAACCTCTCGGGCAGCCAGGAAAATTGCATAATCTCCTATTAAAAAGGAATGTATTAGAAGGAATGGCATTTTTATAAAATCTCCACCAAAAAAGTTCATATGTGGTGAGCTTGAAAGAATGCAATTCCTACAGTAGATTTTCTAATGAATATAAGGATAGTGGACAGTAATATGTGTCCAAGGGGATGTGGAGAGGCTAAAGACATCAATCATGTTGCTGCTACTTATTTTAAGCTTTTAAAGGTAATTGATTTATTGATAAGTTGGGGGTTCATGTTACCAAAATTCAAATCATTCCAAGATTGTTTGCATGAGCTGACGAGAAATGCTGGGACAAATTCGCTGAATGTTAAAATTTACTTGACTCTATTATGGTTTTCATGGAGCAGCAGGAACAAGGTGAAGCACGATAAAGTGGAAGATAGTGAAGTGATGGTTGCTACTAGAGTTTTCGATTTTGTAAGCACAGATAATTAGAAGATTATCCTCTCGGATCATTAGGATGTTACTCGGCTATTGGACTATTTTCTAAAATTTGGCATCCTCCGCCTCCCAAGTGGTATAAAATAAACACTAATGCTTCACTAAAAGGTAATAATGAGGCAGGTATTGGTGGAATTGTTCGAGGTAGTAGAGGAAGGTTTTTGTTAGCATTTGGTTTTTGAGATGTTCATTGGGACATCTCACAATTGGAACTATTGGCTTTTAGATCCTTGAAGGAAGTGTTACAAGGGTGGATACAAGATGCCAAAGGTATTATTATAGAGGGAGAATAAAAATGTGATACGATTTCTTCATAGGTTGTACAACAAACTGAAGGAATTGTTTGGGACCTTTGAAGATGAAGATCTATTATTTTTAAGTGGTTGCAATAATGTTCTATTTCATTATGTTGTCGCAAGTATAATAAGTTAGCAAATTATTGTGCTAACTTAGCTTTTTTATTTTGACTTTATTTGGGATATGTTTTCTGAGAGTAAACTTCATCCTTCTTTTGTTCATTTATTGAAGGAAGAATGTGATAGGGTGGTTTAATCTCAATAGTTTGTATCTAGGTTCTTTGGTTCTTTTTTATTATTATTGCAATTTTCATTCTTTAAAAAAAAATCAAGAGGAATATATATATATACATATTTATTGTTAATGTAAAATAAATCTAAATGTTGTTTGTAATGAACATTAAACTCATCAAGGAAATTTAATTTGCAAAAAATAAAAGATCTGAAAAAGAAAACTAGAATGACCACACAAAAATTTTATTTTGGTCCGATCAACCATGTCCTACGACCAGTCCTTAATGTTATGCTATCCAAGGATTGAACTAATAATATAGTTATTCTCCTTTAACCCTTAAAATGAGATAGAGAAGCCCATACAAATCGCATCCACCAAACTTGGTATGGTAGAGAACCGAAAGCTATGTTACCATCTTAGTGACAGTAAACCTTAGAAATCTTTTGGCCAAGAACCTTCAATCCTTTCTGACCCCTCTAGTGATTGTAGAGAACATTCAATCATTTTTCACCCATCTAGTGAAGGTATAGAACCTAGGAGCCTTGACCTTGAAGCTTCTCTTAGAAGAGAAACTCCAAGAACTCACAAAGGTTACTAGAGGAATCAATGTGCATGCTTGCTTGGAGCTAACGTGTGAAAACCCCTCACACAAAACTTCACCATCTCCCACTTCAAGCTAAAGAGCTCCCTCGTGAATTCTCTTTCAAAGTTACTTTAATATCCATAAGTATTCTGAGAGACAAGTTTATGTTGTCTAAGTACAAGGCTTAAAAAAAACCATAATTTTCATTGAAGTCATCAATGTTTGTACATTAAAATTACATAAAAATAAGGGTTCATCCAGTATGATCGAACTTATTTTCAGATGAACAGTTTAATTTTTTCAAACATATCATATATGGTCCCTAAACCACTATAAATTTCTGTGTTCTTGTTTTCTTGCTTCTGCACTTTTATTTCCGCATTTATTTTGTGGTGTGAATTTTGGTTAATTGTGATTTTCATTCTTTGTGAAAAGAAATTTTAAAATCTAATTCCCCCCCCCTCTTGGTTAGCTTGGACTAAGTTCATAAGGGCTTAACAATCCTAACGAACTTCAAGTGGTATCAAGAGCGGGATTCAAAAATTTAAAGTTTGAACTTTTTGATATTTGATCAATGCTAAACTTTGGGAAAGAAACACTACTGAAGGTTAACTCGATTACACGACCTCCACTATTTGCAAACTTACTTTTGATTTCTGGAAACCCGCATGTCCTACTTTTTTGCAATCAACGGACTATCGCATGTGGATGCTTATCAAAGATGGGTTATCTCCACCTTCTTCGGTGAAATTTAATGGCATTAAAACTGAAGTTGCTTTTCACTGATGGACTTTGACGAACGAGATTTAAGCAAATTAAATGCAAAATGTTTGAACTGTTTTTTCTGTGCTTTGGAAAATCTGAGGAACTAACATGCGTGTTTCTATTGTTCAACAGGTAGGAGATTTGGGATGAGGTTATGTATCGACTATGAACGGAAACCAAATGAAGTAAAAACAATCTAGGGTTAAATATTCTTTTAACATGACTAGAACTTTTTTGTAAATGAAACCAATCTTGAAACTATTTCTGACATGCGTACACTAGGGTTACACGATTAATTACTTCACTGCATGCTTTAGGAAAAGGAGCTTTCAAACTAATGAAAAAGGTAAACATAAAAATTTGAGATGTTTTCCCTTACTTCATAATGATGCTAAAATCACTGCTATAACTGATCAAAGGATTTAAACCCTATACTCGTTTGACATTTACTTGGCTCACTCATTGCGTACGAGTCAGGGGTGAAATCAAAGAAATCTTGATGCAGGTGAAGAAAAGGAAGAAAACAATTGCACTAAAGGGGCCATAAATCGGATTCTGATCTTCGGCGTCAGAAAGCGATGAAAAGTGTCTTTCATACATAGGCAAGTTCAAAAAGCTTTCCTAAGGGAAACAAAAGCATATCATTAAGTGGAGAAAAAAGTAAGGATATAAACATTTAAAGGATCTTCTGATGGTTGTTTGTTTC
>NW_021539734.1:0-240 GCF_001605985.2 Dendrobium catenatum | reverse complement strand
AAACTGAAGTATTATATGGAAAACTAAAGTTGAAACTAAAATAGAATATGAAACTAAAATCAATTGAATTATAAGAAATTATTTATTTTATCAAAATGGCTCTCCGCCTATATTTTTATATATTTTATAGCTACATTAACAGAATCCAACCTCGGTAGCCTATAGACCCTGGCAAAATAGAATATCATCTCAGTCACCCACTAGTGCCAATAAACAAAATCACACTTACATCGCCCACTG
>NW_021539733.1:0-328 GCF_001605985.2 Dendrobium catenatum | reverse complement strand
GAAGGAAAAAGCTCCTCCTTGACCACCGCCGGAGTTTCGCCGGACCACCACTTGAGGCCCTCACCTCCACCGAACCACCGCCTAACGTCGTTGCTCGCCGGACCACCACTTGAGGCCCTGACCTCCGCCGGACCACCGCCTGATGTTGTTGCTCGCCGGACCACCACTTGAGGCCCTCACCTCCGCCGGACCACCACTGGAGGCCCTCACCTCCGCCGGACCACCGCCTGACATCGTTGCTTCGCCGGACCAGCACTTGAGGCCCTCACCTCCACCGGACCACCGCCTAACGTCGTTGCTCTGTCGAACCACCACTTGAGACCCTCAC
>NW_021539732.1:0-1036 GCF_001605985.2 Dendrobium catenatum | reverse complement strand
ACAGAACAGCACGGGAAGCGACTTGGGAGAAGGAGTCAGACATGAGGCAGTTATATCCGTATCTGTTTTGACTCAGTTTACTTTGGGAATGTTGAGAACGACATTTTTCTTAAGGTGGGTAGATTGTAAAACCCTTCAAAAAGCTTTTTTTTTTTAGTGTTGTTAGTCCCGGACGAACTGAAGAAAATTGTGAAGAAATCTGACATTTTTGTCTGTACGAACCTGGAAGGGTCGGGACGAACCCAGATAGAGAGTTTCGTCCATGGACGAATAAATTGGAATTAATTTCATCTGCATGATTTGAGTCCAGAGAAGATCATCCCGGGACAAATCGGAACATCGTCCGAGACGATCCTGCTTAATAAATATCTGAATAGTGCCGATTTTGAAGAGAGAGAAAGCCCAGGAGAGAGAAAGCCCAGGAGAGAGAAAAACGAAGGGAAAAGAAGAAAAGTGGATTTTTGGGCCACTTCGACTCGTTTTCGTCCGTCGCCGTAGTTGGGAAAGTTGATCGACTCGAGGTAAGGCATATTCCGCCTTTCACAATTTTCAGAAACGAGAATTTTGACGACTTTTCTGTTCCGGATTTTGTTTCCATTAGTGAATTTCTGGTGTTATTTTCTTCTGACAAAGGTTTTACCGCGTAACTTTTTGTATGTTTCTGAGATGATAATTATGCACGTTTTGGATATTTTCTGGAAGATTTTTACTAAAAATTTTGAATTCTGCGGCGTTTTAATTGAATTGCAAGTTATCAGGATGTTGAAAAATGTTACTTCAGTACAGTAAAAGTCTTATAATGTTGTTGTGGATATTCTATGATAATTTGCTAAATTTTTGAATCTGTGATTTTTGTGAAAATTCCGTATACTGCCGTTATGCCGCTGATTTTTCGTACGAATTCTGATTTTTCTGAATTGATACATTGAATGAATTGAAGTGTTTGTATGCAATCAGAAGGAAGTTATAAGGGGCCAGGATCCTTTGAGATTCTGTCTGTTGTTGACCTCATTATTCGAGGTCAATTTCCCTGGAA
>NW_021539731.1:0-204 GCF_001605985.2 Dendrobium catenatum | reverse complement strand
TTGACATTCTTTCCAAGTTAGATCTTGGGGCATCACACCAGTCTCGACCACAAAGCAAGTTCTTGTACCAACTACTGCTTCGCCTCCACCATCCAACTTCACAGCCCAACCATCTGTCACAGATGAAATGCTTGAACGCAACAATTCGCCCAGTCAGCTCGATCATTCGAGCAAACCGTCCACTTCTCAACCAACACACTCCAT
>NW_021539730.1:0-298 GCF_001605985.2 Dendrobium catenatum | reverse complement strand
ACCCTGCGTCCACCCTGCACCTACACTATTCACACATGTGCTCGAGCTCAACCCCACAAGCCAAGTGAGCTCTTCTGCGGTCCTCCTCACCAAGCTAGTCTGTATCTGTGTGACGCCCCAAGATCTAACTTGAAAAGAATTTCAATCAATTCATTAAAACCATTTACCAGAGCTATCTATAACTTCAATCAAACAGTCTAGCAAAAATCTATAACATTTATAACATCAATGTACAAGTCGATTCAAACATCAAAAGATCAAATACAATACTCAGGAGCTACACTATGAACTGACATCT
>NW_021539729.1:0-507 GCF_001605985.2 Dendrobium catenatum | reverse complement strand
AATTAGGAAACAATTAAATGGAAATTGCTGGGCTATTACGGGGCCGGCGGCAATATCATGAGGAAATTGGGATTTGGTGCCATGTGTACAAGCTTGCCAAAAATAGTTTTAGACTTAGGAAATTAATTAACTCTATTGAATTTGAATTCAAATATTGTTAACTTAAGAAACTTTCCTAAAACAGATTCGCTAATTTAGGAAAGATTTCAAAATTCAAAATTGGTGGAGGCAAGAAATATAGGGGAGCCTATACCCCTAGCCCACACAAAAGAGATGAGACACCCGAACACCCGCTAACACACTAAAATAGAAGAATGGACTAAAGATGAGGAAGAACAAACTCTTACATTTCAAATCTAAGATCAACTTAGAAATTAAAAACACAAAATTACAACGACTTACAAAATCGACTCGAAATTAAAGGACACCCTAAAATTGCTTAGTTTGAGAAGAAGGATATAGATGGAGCGGCACTTGCGGAGAGACGAAAGAGGTTAGAAGCCAAGA
>NW_021539728.1:0-399 GCF_001605985.2 Dendrobium catenatum | reverse complement strand
AATAAGCTAGGCTTGGCATGAATCAAGATTGGATCAAGCCATCTTGATGCAGAACAAGGCATGAATCGAGACTGCATTTGGATTATTCAAACTAATTGGTTTCCCATTTACTGTATTTAGTTGTAATGAAAAATAATGCTAGGATTTTGCCATTTCCTTTTTTTTTAAGGAAGTATCATTTCTTTTATTAGTTGTTTCAAGAGTAAAAGCTAAAAATAGTCCGCCGACTATCAATAAATGTCCAATTTAATCCCAAAGTATCATATTGCCCAATTTTAATCCCTCGACAATTAAAAATTGAGTCAATTTGGTCCCTGAGCCTAAAGAAGAAGTTAAAGTTAGCTCTAAAAGTTAAATATGATGGGTATTTTAGGTATTATAGGTATTATAAGTAGATGT
>NW_021539727.1:0-477 GCF_001605985.2 Dendrobium catenatum | reverse complement strand
TGAAAAGAGCTCTTGAAATAAAAATCAAAGTTTCTTCTCTAAAGATTTAGTAGGTAAAAAGGAAAGGAAGAATGAAAGAAATTCTGGAAATTTTCTTGTTTGAGCAGCCCTTACATGAAAAAGAAGAGTGGTATTTAAAGGGAAAGGGTAAGTAAAGTCAAAATTGAATAAAACTATTAAACTAATATTAATTTATCAACTAATAATATTATATTTGATCAAAACTCATTTATATTAAATATATATGAGATTCAAATGGCTATAAAATGGCTAGCCATATGGGAAAGTCAAAAAGTCTTCATATACATCCAAAATAGGTCGAAAATGGCTACCAGCAAATTATATTTCAATTAGATAAGGTTTGGAAATTCATTATAAAATGAAATGAAATCCAAATGAGTCATATAACCTATCATGTTCTACCTAAAGAATCCAAACAATCTAATTCAATAAAAATTAGACAATATTTCTGTCAAA
>NW_021539726.1:0-252 GCF_001605985.2 Dendrobium catenatum | reverse complement strand
CTCCCGATCATGAGAGAGAACTTTCGATTAAGGCTAGTCGTCGATCAGATACGTAGTAGATACGTGTTATCTGGCATATAGTAGCAGCAATGGATTTTGATTTTTGGAAATGTTTGGAAGTTTGAGAATTTGGGAAATTTGACATTTGAAAATTTGAAGGTTTTTTTTTTATATATATATTTAAAATAGAAGTTTACACCATCTCGTACTTAAAGCGGATGATGGGGGAATGGATGATAGACCCGATCAAGA
>NW_021539725.1:0-212 GCF_001605985.2 Dendrobium catenatum | reverse complement strand
GCAAGCCCCTATAGTTAATTACCCCTCCCGATCACGACAGAGAACTTTTGATTAAGTCTAGTCGTCAATTAGATACCAAGAATATACGTGTTATCTGGCATATAGTAGCAGCATGGGTATGAAATTTTAGAAATTGGGTTTGGATTTGGGTATTTGTAAAGGTTTGAAAAGTTTGATATTTAAAATAAAAATTGCACCATCTCTCACTTAAA
>NW_021539724.1:0-280 GCF_001605985.2 Dendrobium catenatum | reverse complement strand
CTCTCGATTAGTGATGTTAGATTATCTTCTCGAATGGGTTTAGTGCAAGGGAATTTTCTAGGCTTTCCTAATCAAAGGGGAATGTCCCAACTTGGTTCAATCAGTCATACAAGGTTTAGTCAACATCCGGCCGGCTAGGAGAAGTAAAAACTGGAGAAGAGAAAGAGGGACAACGCACTCAGACATGCACGAGAGAAAGAGAGAGGTGGCGTCATCTGTGTGACGCAGATGGGTAGGATTTACAGCTTCCGAAAGGATGGATAGCTTACCCACCAATAAG
>NW_021539723.1:0-542 GCF_001605985.2 Dendrobium catenatum | reverse complement strand
TCTCCTTTCTTTAGATTCCAAATTGGATGTGCTATCCCATTTTCAAAATCACTTTCACAATTTTTTAGACGCATTTACATTTACATTACATTTCACAGAAAGAAAAATAAAAAAAATCTAGTTCACCTGCAGGGTTATCCTAAACAATTTATAATAAAAATCATCCCACGCAGTTATATATATATACAATTGAATTTAAATTATTAAGCCACATTTGGCCACACTCTTCTTTATTTGGGGGCTAAGCAGCTGAAGCACCTGTAGCATTCATTTATTATTAATTAATTAGCCCCCCTTTTAAGCCCTGCACGAGTGTGGCCACCTGTAGAAAATTTTGTTAACAACCAGATCGCTCCTAACCTATGGGTAATCTAATCGTCAATCAAATCATATCACAGAGTGCAATAAATGTAAATAAGCAAACACATCAACAGTTTTACAACCAACATGCAATGAAACTCGAGAAAAAGCCCGTCACAGTGCAATAAGGAAATAAACACCGGCTTAACCTAAAACTAAAGTCGGTTGTCCTAACAAACAAT
>NW_021539722.1:0-925 GCF_001605985.2 Dendrobium catenatum | reverse complement strand
AGATGGGGCGGGGCAGGTGAGGATTTGATTTTTTTTTGTTTGTACAGCAGGTCAACAAATGTCCCCCAACAAATGTGGTAGGCGTCTGAAGCAGGCCACGTTTGATGCATGCTGATTGACCCTGTGGATCTCTAGATATTTGTTCTAGATGTCACACTAGGGTTTCCATTTAGTGGATCTCCAAAATTTGTTTGGATATCACACTGAGATTTTTCTTTTAGTGGATCTCCAAAATTTCATTTGGATGTCATACCAATTTTCTTTTAGTGGATCTCCAAAATTTTATTTGGATGTCACACTAAGACTTTCTTTCTCCACTGCGCTTCTAGATGTATCCGTAGATAGTTGATATTTTGTTAAAATTTTAAATATTTATTTGGGGATCTCGGCATGCAGCGCGATGTCGACCCAAATAAATATTTAAAATGCCCCCAGTCTTTAGGGACATTGGTAGATGTCATTCAGGGAACTCATTCTGCTACCTTAGCAAGAGCCCTGAGACTTTGATCCTTCTGTCATGTGCTTTGTGCTGCGGACTTGGTGAAGGGTTGTCTGATTTGTCTTTGATGACTTGTCAGAAAATTTGTATGCCTCCTGCCCTTTGCTTCTAGCTTTGGCGGGCTTGATGGAGGAGTAGATGCCGGTGACCTAAACCCTTAGGTTTGTATTAGGTCGATGGCGAAAAGTCATCGGTCCAGAGCTTTGTGCATAACGGACTTGTTGATGACGAAATCCGCTTAGTTCAGCCTTGGGCTTTTGATGAACTGTGAGATAATTTTCTTCGGTCCTTTGCTTTGTGCTTTGACGGACTTGTTGAAGAAAAATTCCTTTGATCCTTGCTTTGTGCTTTGCGAATTTGTTGAAGGATTTGCAGGTTCTGGATTCAATGGATAGTACCGAATGTAGGTAGTATCTTGATTCTTAA
>NW_021539721.1:0-393 GCF_001605985.2 Dendrobium catenatum | reverse complement strand
ACCGCTGCTGAGTAGCCGTCAGATCATTCTCTATCAAACGAGCTCGCTCCACAAGCTCAGAGAAATCAGTAATCCTGAATGGTATCAGAGGCTGCCTCAAAGTGTCTCGTAATCCTCTCAGAAATCTGTAGCACCTCTCAGCAGAAGTGCTAACCAGCTGCGGAGCATACCGGGCTAAGGCAGTAAACTCAGCCTCGTACTGCATCACCGTCTTGCTCCCCTGAACCAGTCTCAGAAAACTCTCCTGCATCTGCTGTCGTGCAGAAGGGGGAACAAACCAGTCTCAGAATACTTCAGTGAACTCTTCCCAAGTGATCAAAGAGTTCAGCCTGCCCTGAAATCTGGCTGCCTGCTGGCCTTCCCACCAGTGCTCAGCCTCTCCATCCAACAGAA
>NW_021539720.1:0-1026 GCF_001605985.2 Dendrobium catenatum | reverse complement strand
AAGAAAATATTATGAAAATAAAGTGCAAGAAAAAAAATAAAAAGCGATAAGGAAAAAGCACACTAGAATTTTATAGTGGTTCGATCAAACCATGACCAACATTCACTCCCCGGAGTCCTCCGCTCTGGGAATTTCACTACAAACTATAGCTCTCTTTTGGCCCCCTCGGCAAGGCAGAGAAGCCCTTACAATACTAACTTTCATTAACCCAGCGTGGTGGAGTGCCAAGTGCTGTTTTCATTCTCCTGGGGACGGCAGTGTACCTTCTTATTTTTCTCCCTTCTGGAGAAGGCAGAGTACCTTCGAGGTCAATGATGTAGAAGTGTCTCCCCCTCAGAGAGCCTCCCACAAGTTCTTCCCGGGCCACAGGAGGAGTAAGATGCAGCAAGAATGGAGCAACCGTGTGATCTCCCTCACACCTCTTCTCCCTCACCAAGATCATCTTCTCTTTCCTCTCTCAAACCCTAAAAACTTCTCAAGAGCTCTCTCCCAAGGATTCCTTCTTTAATCACGTTCCCCTCTTTCTGTCTCTCTCAAATACATAACAATTTTGACACATAAAACGGGCTCCAAAATCCCTGAAATTTTCAAAGTAGGCGTTACTATCGTACAGTACGATTTCATATCGTATAGTACGATATGTATAACATGTCTCGTCCTGGTACGAAGGTGTACGAACAGTTCAAAATATAATTATACAGTACAATAATAAATCATACTGTACGATACTCAACACTACTGCTCGTACAGGATGATAGATAGGATAAGCAAAAGTCATCTCTGTACATCATATGGTGCGATCCACATCGTACAGTACGAATGGTCAAAATCAAGGCATCATCCAAGAAGAATTTCGGGATGATCAAATGTCGTCTCTATTCATCGTATAGTACAATGAGGCAAAAATAAGGGATCATCTAGGATGATCTCCGGGACGATCAAAATTTGTCTATATTCATCGTATAGTATGAACGTGTTAGTACAGTACAATTATCAATCAATAATTAGGCTTTGATTTATTCAACT
>NW_021539719.1:0-1679 GCF_001605985.2 Dendrobium catenatum | reverse complement strand
AAAAAAAAAAAAAAAAAAGGACTCAATTTTGATTTTTGATGTAAACCTATAGCAATTGAAAACTCTTAGGTCACTCAACAATTATTTTTCAATATAATCAATGCTTTATTATAAATATTTTTAAAGACATCAACACATATAGGACACATACCTTTCTGTCTTAAAAGCACACCAAATCAATTCTTGTGATACCTACTCATGCCTTATTAAGATCAAATTTTTTTTTTAAGATCCTTTCTTTGTTTTCTATACTTTTTATCAATTATTTAACACAAATATTACTTTAATTATATCTCCCTTACATGAAATCATTCTACCCCCAAATTGCTATAATCTTACAAAGCCTATGTTTTGTCATTGTTTCTCGTAGCATCATTGCATAACTAATGAGTTTGATTGTTTTATAATTAGCACAATCTTGAACATTGCCCTTTTTTTTTGAATCTTGTTATTGAAATGTTTCTTGTCCAATCATTTGAAATACTCGTTGTTTTCAAAATCCTATTGAAAAAAAAAATTGTTAACCAAATCAGTGCAAAATCTTGTATAACTCTCCAAATTCTACTCAATTTCATTTCGAACTAAAACCTTACATTTGTATATCTTTTTTTCTAACTTCACTTTTTTCTTTTTCAGAATCATCTGTATTATATTTCAATGTATTGTAGGGTATGTTATCCAAAATAATTTTATGAAGTTCTTATTTAGTAACTTTTCAAAATATCACCTCTATCTTTTCTTAAGTATTTCATATTTAACCAATATTATATTATATTCATTTCTATTCATCCAATTTAATAAAAATCCATGAATTTCTCATCTCTTATCTTAGCTATTCTATATATCTAATTTTTTTTCCTTAGTAGCATGCCTATTATATAAATCATTAAAGGCTATTGCTTTTACTTTACTGAGTACCCTCTTTGCAGGGTATCAGCTTTCTTATAATCATTATAAGTCTTAGTAATATTCAATTTTTGTCACCTTTTAAAAGCTATAATTTTTTCCTTGATAACTCCTTATACCTTCTCACTTCACAACCAAATTTTTTTTTTCAATCTATGATATATTTCTATGCTCCGAAAATCTTTACTTCAGTCCTTTTAATGAATTAGCCATTTCATCACTTAGCAACGTAGTTTGAAAGATTAACAATTTTTTCATGTTTCAAATTCCATCACCTTATTTTAGGGCCAAAAATTTTTTATGCTCTTAATATATAAATCCATAACTAGTACCCAATGTTATGTGATCAAGCTTTCTCATAGATTTATATTACAAGATTTTTTTCCCTTCTAAACAAACAGAGATCTACTTGTAATTTGGTGGCTGCACTTATGTAAGTAACCAATTGTTCTTACCATTTTTAAAGTATGTCTTAGCTATTGCAAGATCATATTATAAAATCAAGTATAGATTCTCCCGTTGTATTTCTATCTCCTATTTCATAAACATGAAGAATCATATCATATCTCATCCTAATAAAACCTATATGCCTATTTAAATCACCTATAATAACTAACCTCTCTTTAACATGTATATCTTGTAGTAGTTCATCTATCTCCTAAGATTAATTTTTTAAGTTGTATAGAAACTTGAGGAGAATGAGTATTGATCCCATTCATACTACCCTTGCCAATAGTTATCTAAATAGCAATCACCCCATCATTAATCTATTA
>NW_021539718.1:0-351 GCF_001605985.2 Dendrobium catenatum | reverse complement strand
GACCACTATTCATCAAGAAGCTTGCAAGCCTCACTAATCTTATTCAACTCAATATTTAGAACCCGGTTGAACTGATACTTACTCCTTTGAAAATAATGATTTGATCTTGATTTGTCTTCCCAGAACTAATATAGAAATCAATAAGCAACTTTCTGATTATGTCATCATCATTATTTTCTACTATTGGCTTGATGAAGAATCAATTTTTTCAACCTTGGATGACTATCCTTACTAATGCACTGTACTTTGAAATCAGTAGTCACTGTCTTGAACTTACAACTGCAACAATTAAGGGCACATTAGGTCACTATCTTCGAGTGTTAAATTCTCCGACTTGTGCGTTATCGTCTT
>NW_021539717.1:0-919 GCF_001605985.2 Dendrobium catenatum | reverse complement strand
GTTTATGGAATTGAAATCTTTTCTTAAGCTTGCTTAACTAAATCTATCTTATACTTATAATGTTTAAAGTCTTTTTATCACATCCAGATTTCTCGTTACTCTTGTCCTTGATTATTAATTCTGCTTGTGGTAACTCATCCTTATGTTAGAGAGAGTGCTCATATTCTCTAATATCTGAGAAGATATATTCACAACTTTGTTTTTTAAAAGGTTATAAAAGAGAATATAGCTTACAAAAACAACAAAATTTGGCAAATGATGCCAACAAAAGATGCGCAAAAACTTCAAAAATTGAAAAATCTATAAAAAGATGCGCAAACAAGCTAGTAATGGGTGACTTCGATTATTTTGTGCCTACTCAAAAGCAAGCTATTCTCCCTTTTTAAATCTTTTAAAACTTAGAAGTGTTGGTTTTCAAAGGCTTGACTTCGATTATTTTGCGATTGTGACAAATTTACTTTACTTCATTATTTTATAAAGATGTTTTTTTTTTAAGCCAAGTAATGGGTGAATTCCTTTTCTCATATCCAATTAATTTCATGAGTTAGGTCATTCATTTGAAAAGACGATTCTACCCTAAGAGAACGTCTGAGCTAAGGGTAACCATGATCGGATATTCTACTATTCTATAGATTGATGAGCTTATTAACACATTAACTCACAAATTTTTAAATAAATCACGTGGAATACTATATCATGTTCATGCCTTGGTTTTTAAAAAAAAAAAAGAGAGGGATCTCTTTTGCTTTTACTTTCTTGTACCCTCCTTTTTGATATGTCAAAAGGGGGAGAAGTTTATGAGGTTCTTTTTTCATCAATCCTAAATTTTTGCTATTAACTATTTTTCGTAGTGTTTTGCCATCATCAAAAAGGAGCAGATTATTGCAAACCTATTTTTTTAAGTCTTATGTTTTGATGA
>NW_021539716.1:0-217 GCF_001605985.2 Dendrobium catenatum | reverse complement strand
TATATATAAATATATTTGCAGAAGAATTTAAAAATAAAGCACTTATGCTATATCTGGTTGCATGGACTTATCTCAAATCTAAGGAGGTCCTTTGTTCTACCACTAGATGATATCATTAGTAGCACTGCAGCTCATTCAATATGGTATCGAATGGTTGAACAGACGACTTGACTGCCTTTTTGATGTAGAACTATATGCGTAATTGGAGATTTGCACA
>NW_021539715.1:0-491 GCF_001605985.2 Dendrobium catenatum | reverse complement strand
AGCTCTACTGGAGAGCTAAAGAAATCTTTCTGGGATTGACGACCTGAAGCCCCAATTCCTCCAAAGAGAAAGGAACCTGAAACTCTCTCAGCTCGGGTCTATCGGGTCCTGAAGACTGTAAAGGAGAAAGGTCTGAAAAGAAAAAGTTCCAACGGCCCTTAGTGATAGAGGCCAGAAGAACTCTGCAAAGAGAACGTCTATCTACTATGGCGGAAAGAAGAGAAAGAAGGTACGTCCCACGCGGTGAACATCGGGGTGTGACACCTGAACCACATATTCAGGGATCCGCTGCTGAAAGGTCCCGGTGGAAAGGAAAACAAGTCTGGAGGCCAAAGCCTCAGAGAAATGAAAAAGAAAGAAGAGAAAGGAGGATTGATCTGGGCGTGACATTCGGTTCTGCTTCCAGGACGCCCCCGTCAACAAACAACATCCGAAGTGGGCCCCAAAAAGGACCAATAATGACATTCCTCCAGACGGTAGACACCTTAGAG
>NW_021539714.1:0-2749 GCF_001605985.2 Dendrobium catenatum | reverse complement strand
GATTGATCAATCTTATATGCTATATATTATGGATCTCGAGATTTATATTTATATTTATATTTATGTACTCAATTTTGTGGGAAGAGTGAGTATATTTATAAGATTTTGATGTATGACACGTAAATATGGAGAAGGCCTAGGGTAAATTCAGAGTTCTTAATCGGACAACCCAAATTGATTCTCTTCATTTTAAAACGTTTATCAAGCATTTAAGTGTCTTAATAATGTCAAAATGAAACAATCTTGGGCTTGTTGGATTAGTCTCGTCGAGCCTTACAATTCGATTATAAGCATGCCATATTTGGATATCATTTTGTCATCCCAATGAATGATTTGGAGCTTTCAAATATGCTATAATCCTTTGGTTTGAGCCCATTTGGCTCGGATTGGACCAATTTTTGTGTCATTGCTTCATCTCATTGAGACAGTCAATTTAACCATAAGTTTGCTGAAATTAGAGTTCGGAAGACCCCACATTTAATTTTAGAAGTTTTTAACTTGAATATGGCTCGAGATTCATGCCTGATCAAGATAAATTTTTATAATGTATCATTAATTCTTATAAACAACAAAATTTTCTATTCAAATTTGAATCGTCCTACCACGCACAATAATATGAATGTACCATCATACAATTATGAGAATAATCTCTCTCCCATGTATCACATTCAAATTGCCAAAATTCACATAAAATAACAAGATTAAATTTTCGTTTGGGACGGCTTTCTTTCTGCTTCTTAAGACATCTTTCTAGTACAATATTTAAGTTTTGTACTAAAAAAATTACGTTAAGAAGCAGAAAGAAAACCGTCACAAACAAAGCCTAAGAATTCATTGTCGTTTGGGAAGGGTTTCTTACCACTCCTTAAAGTATCATTTTAGCATAAAAATTTAAATTTTATACTAAAATTCGCTTTAAGAAAGCTGTCTTCATTTGAGACAACTTTCTTACTATTTCCTAAAGCAGTTTTTTAGTATTTATATAAAAAGTAATAAAAAAACTATCCCAAATGAAATTTAATACTACTCATCTATTAAAAATATTTCTACACAAATTAAATTTTTTTCTAATAGAGCCCCTAATTAATTTGAATATGTACTTGCTCACCATTTTTTGATTATTTAAAATCAATTTTATGTGTAATAAAAATATATATAATTTATTTAAGATTTTTTTTTTAAATCTACGAGGCGACATGTTAGCATAGAGGTAGTACTAATGTCTCTTTGCTCTTATTAGGCCCCTTCAGCGAAGGTGCACTAAGGACAAGGAAAGGATATATACAGAATATCAGCTGAGACATTATCTGTAGTCTATAGTTTATATATTATTAATACATTCATGTCTATAGTTAGGTAGTACAAATAAACTAAGTCCTTACTCATATATATGAGGATATTTAGGTCAAATAAGGGCTTCTATTCAAAGTTCTCAATCTACATATTATAATTTTTTATTTGGAATATGTAAATCAATTAAGATAAATTCATAGACATATCATATGCTAAGAGCCTTTATTTGGGATGAATTTCTTACTGGTTCTTAAATCAACATATTAGTAAAAAAAATTAGGCTTTTTTTGGGACGGTTTTTTTTTTCTTTTAAATTTTGTAATAAAAAGCTGTTTTAAGAAGTAATAAGAAAGTCGTCTCAAATGGACCTTAATTTAATTTTTGTACTAGAAAGCTGTTTTAAGAAGCATTAAAAAAGCCATACTCAATGGGTTTCGTTTGAGACAACTTTCTTAATGCTTTCTAAAGCAGCTTTCTAGAACAAAAAGTTTATGAATGAGAAATTTTTGTGCTAGAAAGCTGCTATATAAAGCAATTAGAAAGCTGTCGTAAACGAGCAGCTTTCTAGCAAAAAAATTTAATTTTTATACTAAGAAGTTGTTTTAAGAAGCAATAAGAAAGCTGTCCCAATCTAAGTCTTAGGGTTCATTTGGGCATCTTTTTTACTACTTCTTAAATCAACTTTTAATATAAAAATTAAAATTTTGTACTAAAAATTTACTTTAAGAAGCAGTAAAAAAGCCGTCCCAAATAAAATCTTAGTTGTTATCAAAATCTCTCAACCAATAAGTCAAAAAAAGTAACATACCAACAACATGAGCTGCAAAAAACTTATTTTTCCCAATCTATATATAAAATATTGTGAGCCTTCATTGTTAAGTGTAAGTTGAGGCAGGTAAAAAGCGGTGCTGAAAAGCAGGAAGAAGAGGAGAAAGGTGGTGGAAAGCAGAGTGGCTTTTGAGCTCAATTATTGAACGTTTGATGAGGCGTTTGACTAACTATAAAAGTGGGCCCTCATGTTCAAGCTCGTCGGTGCACATTAGCCTGTGGTCACGACTCTCGATGGTCCTCATGACTTTTATAAAGAGGGAATGCTTGTTAGATAGAGAAGATCGAGAGAGGGGGTGCGGGGTACGTAGGTGGCATGCATGGGCATGAGTATATATTATTTAGCTTTGATTTGGATGGATTATAAGTAGAAACTAAAACTAGTGGTGGAATTATTAAGAGCGGTATCGGACGTCACTCAGAGGGGAATCAGTACGTGCCACGTCATTATTTTGTTGTATATCAGATGATGTTGCGTATCCTGATTCATCTCCTGACGGTCTAGTGATTGTACGTAATAATTTCTCAAACTAGTGGGGGTGATTGGCATTCTTTTTGGATATTTTGGTCAATTAAGGTTTCATTTGAGACATCTTTTATGATATTATTTTGGATATGAATTGGTTGA
>NW_021539713.1:0-1734 GCF_001605985.2 Dendrobium catenatum | reverse complement strand
TCGGATTGCAGAGTGTCCACAGGCTGGATTTGATCGATGATCTGATTTTCGATCTGAGAGCTTTGTTAGACCAGCCAGTTCAGCAGGAAGACCGAGGACTGTTCCTCCACGCCCTATTTCTGAGGGATTTTCTGGTAGAGGTGGTGATTCGAGTTCTGTGCCACGGAGACCACCTACTGCTAATCAGAGGGAGCCGAGTAGTTCTGTTGCTTTAGCTCCAGCTCTAGTTCAGCCACGAGTGTACAGTCTGAGTCAACAGGAGGCTCGAGATGATCCAGATGTGGTGACAGGTACGATTCATATTTCTGACCAACCCTGTCGTGTTTTGTTTGATTCTGGAGCCAGTCACTCATTTTTGTCCGAGCATTATTTTGATTGAGTCTAGATGCCATCAATTTTGTTGCCGGTTTCTCTTTCTGTGATTTTGCCAGCTTGAAGTAATTTGATTGCTCAGAAGTTTTGTTTTTGTGAGATTGAGATTGCTGGCAAGAAATAGAAATCAAGTCTGATTTTGTTGCCAATTTCTTCATATGATGTGATTTTGGGCATAGATTGGCTGAGTTTGTATGAGGCCCAGATTAACTGTTTGAAGAAGCAAGTGAGCTTGCTTATGTCAGGAGAGAGATGTGTATTTCAAGGCTTACGAGGTGTTCTCTCTTGCATGATATCTGTACTGGAAGTGAGAAGAATGTGAAAGAAGGGTTATCCAGTATTTTTGGCTTCGGTGTGGGATATGAACCTAGATGTGGGTTATGTTTCTGATATCCCAGTGGTACGGGAGTTTGCAGATGTTTTTCCTGAGAAGTTAGTCGGTTTACCTCCAAATAGAGATGTGGAGTTCTCTATTGATATTTTTTCGGGTACAGCTCTGATATCAAAAGCTCCGTACAGGATGGCACTGAAAGAACTTTTCTGAGTTGAAAGTTCAGCTTCAGGAGTTAGTGGATAGAGGATTTGTTCGTCCTAGTGTTTCTCCTTGGGGAGCACCTGTTTTGTTTGTGAAGAAGAAGGACGGAACACTCCGTATGTGTGTTGACTATAGAGATTTGAATAAAGCCACGATCAAGAACAAGTATCCTTTGCCACGGATTGATGACTTGTTTGACCAGCTTTCTGGTTCCTCTGTGTTTTCGAAGATTGATTTGAGATCTGGATACTATCAGGTGAAGGTAAAGGAAGCTGATGTGGTGAAGACAGCTTTCAGTACTCGGTACGGACACTACGAGTTTTTGGTTATGCCTTTTGGGGTAACCAATGCACCTGCTATTTTCATGGATCTGATGAACAGAGTGTTCAGGGAGTATTTGGATCAGTTTGTGATCATCTTCATTGACGATATTCTGGTGTATTCTGCTTCTGAGGATGATCATGCCAGACATTTGAGCATAGTATTGGAGACTCTGAGACGACATCAGTTGTATGCTAAGTTCTCAAAGTGTGAATTCTGGTTGAAGAGCATTTCATTTCTGGGGCATGTGGTTAGCGGTGAAGGCATTTCTGTTGATCCCCAGAAGATTCAGGCTGTTGCAGGTTGGCCAATACCTACTACGGTATTTGAGGTACGTAGTTTCTTAGGCATGGCTGGATATTATCGTAAGTTTGTGAAATAATTTTCACAGATAGCTACACCTTTGACGAGACTGACTCAGAAGTCAATAGCTTTTGTTTGGACACCGGAGTGTGAGGCTTATTTTTAAAGATTGAAGGATTGTCTGACTTCAGCTCCAGTGTTAG
>NW_021539712.1:0-411 GCF_001605985.2 Dendrobium catenatum | reverse complement strand
CCTCTCAAAGCAAGTATGTATGGTTGATCCTGAGATCGACCATGGCTTTGTTTACAACGCCCAATGAGAGATAGATATCTTCTGATATGCTTTCTACGAACCAGATTGGGAGTACAACGACTCGGTGGAACGCTACGTTAACCGCATCGTTTATTGCCTTGCCAAGACGATCGAGCTCCAACGACCCAGAACACCTTAGCTCCTCGTCGGAAGATCTGTGCATCCTCCACCGCCGGCTACCTTTCCCACAACAAAGCTCCTATGTTCTTTCTTCCTAGTGGTGATTTCAAGTCTAGTTTGGAAGGTCTTCATCCGCTAAGCCCTAGAGCCGTAGAGTGAGAGAACCTTCAAGGTGAATATCTCATTATTAAATTTCGGATTTATGTTACAAGCTATTAGTGTTTCTATTGC
>NW_021539711.1:0-292 GCF_001605985.2 Dendrobium catenatum | reverse complement strand
TATTGAAGAGTGCATCGGCAGGATTCGGTTGTGGTTTTCCGTCACGTCAGGAGTCAGTAATACGTTTCGGTAGTCATCGATCTTGACAGAAGACTCAATCCTCCTCTTTCTTATCTTATCCGGAAAGCAGTTTTTGAATCCAAGAGTCATCCTTTTCAAGAAAAGGACCCCGAGGTACGTGTGAACCAAAAAAACCCAAATCTGCTGCTCCAAACTTTTGATTAGGGTTGAAGCCTTTTTTTTTCCCGGTTCCTAGTGCCTCGGTGACTAGCGTTTAAAAAGCAGCAAAGAG
>NW_021539710.1:0-306 GCF_001605985.2 Dendrobium catenatum | reverse complement strand
AGAAGTATCAAGAAAATAATAGCCAAATAAAATTGTAATGTCTGAAAAAAATAGTTAGGAAGTTATCCTGAGTAGATCATTCATAATCAACTTTATTAAATGTTGTAGTCATCCTAAACATTCCTTAAATTAATTAGGGCTAGCTCAAATCAAACTAATTTGTGATTATCATTATTCTTCATAAAATTAAAATCATTTATAATATTTTATCACATATAAAATTAGTGTTATGCATGATTTCATAATTTTAAAATTTTTTTGATAATTAATTAGATACATTAAAATTTTAATACTAAATAAGTAGAT
>NW_021539709.1:0-300 GCF_001605985.2 Dendrobium catenatum | reverse complement strand
TTTACAGATATTAGAAAGCCAAGCAAGCGACCACTTTCGATTGGTGACAGTGTTTGGTCTGAGTTGATTAGTGCTTGGGTTAGCCTAGAGTATAATAGGGTAAGGGAGCAAAATAGACAGAATAAAGCTTCTGATGTTAGGGGTTAGGTAGTTCCCTTTTATATTGGGGGTTCAGTTCCATATACTGAGCACATATGATATTTGGTAAGAAATTTTATAAGATTTTAATAATTTTCTTTAATTTGAATATTAATATATGTTTGTTAAAGAAAGTGGTGTTAGGTAGAGAACCAACCCATA
>NW_021539708.1:0-818 GCF_001605985.2 Dendrobium catenatum | reverse complement strand
TGTCCCGGACGAACCTGGAGCAAAAACTGATATTACACTTACGTTGCCCACCGATTACAGTCCTTCCGACCTCCGTCACCCGCCGACTACTGTCCTTTTGACTTACGTTGCCCACCGACTACAGTCCTTCCGACCTCCGTCGCCCACCGACTACAGTCCTTTTCACTTACATCGCCCACCGACTACAGTCATTCCGATTTCCATCGCTCGCTGACTACGGTCCTTCTGACTTATGTCGCCCACCGACTACAGTCCTTCCGACCTCCGTCACCCGCTGACTATGGTCCTTCAGACTTACGTCGCCCACCAACTACAATCTTTCAGGCCAAACAAACACATAAGCAGTGATTCTTTGTATTCTCATCATGTAATATACTCTATTAGAGGTAGATCAAGTTAAGGCTTCCCCCAATGGAGGGCCACATTTGTAATCAACTGCAATACTAGTGGATTCATTTAAACTGGGCTAGGCCCCGTGATTTTTATCTCTTTTTCAGGGGTTCCACATAAAAATATTAGCGTCTCTCATAAATGCTACGCCAACTCTCTTATATGATTGCGTGTAGGATTTTCGTACAATGCTAAGACGCTAAATTTTATATATCCCTACTGCTGTGAATACTCCAAGACGCAACAAGCCTAAATGTAAAAAAAAAAATTGTCCTATTTATAGTTTCAAATTATTTAAATACTTTGCGATAGGAAAGAGTGAAAGAAATTATATTAAAATTTTAATATTTTTTTTAACATTTAGGAAAATTAAAATAAATTCATACATATTACATATTTAAGACTCGAATTTAAAATCTATCGATTGA
>NW_021539707.1:0-669 GCF_001605985.2 Dendrobium catenatum | reverse complement strand
ATTGAAGGTTAATTTAAGCTATATTAACATTTCATCACATTGCTTTGGCTTTTGTTGGCTAAGAAACATATCATGTTGCCTAAGGTGCAATTTACTAGTATTATGTAACCATTGGTTTGCAGTTAGAAGGGTGAACTAATGCATAATTTAATTTAGTCACTTCCAATGTTCTCTCTTTAAGCAACTAATAAACTTCACATCACAATTGGATGTCAAGAAATGAAGAATGTTGTATAGGTGCACAATCTCCTTAAAGAAGAATGGGTACATTAATCACATTGAATGTTCTATTTTAAGCTAAAATGTGGGCCACCTTGAAGAAATTAATGAGGCCTACCATGATAGAGTCCATGCCTCATTTTGGTCTCAAAAGGCTCAACACAAGCTCAATAATGAGATGTTCTTAGATTGTGTCCATAAAGGGTAGAGGCATCTATAGCACAATTGTTTGGGCTGTAACTTTAAACTCTTCAAAAAGCATACATTTTTTAAAAAACTAACAAACATCCCTTCATAATTTTAACCAAAAGAATATAAATTGCACTTGTTGTTACATTTTATCTTGCTAATGTGAGTCACAATACCACCACTATGGCATTCTTTAATAAGTTACTATCATAGTGAGATATCTAGAATACATAATTGGCTTTCCATGAAGAGATGCCCATG
>NW_021539706.1:0-625 GCF_001605985.2 Dendrobium catenatum | reverse complement strand
AAAACATGCTACTAATTATATTAATAAAATTAATCTTGTGGATGGCTCTGTCATTAGGGGTGGTGTTGAAATTGCTAATTTTGCTATTTAACATTTTCTTAACCACCTTAATAAAAATTTTAGTCCTATTATTGATAATCCTTATATCATTCCTAACCTTATTTCTCATGATGATAATGTCTTCTTATCTAAGGCCCCTTCTTTTGAGGAGTTTAAAGAGACAATTTTGGCATGAATGGTGACTCATTTTCTAGGCCGGATGGTTTCCCTACAAAGTTTTTTTTGAAACATTGGCCTATATTTAGTAATAATCTCTTTTCTAATGTCCTTGATTTCTTTTCTGGTACTCCAATTCCTAAGGTTTTTACTTCTACTTCTATTGTGCTTATTCTCAAGAATAATTCTGTAAGTACTTGGAATAACTTTAGACCAATTAGTATGTGCACCATTTATCATGAATTTCTTTCAAAAAATCAGATGAATTGTTTAAGGGTGATTTTGCCTAAACTTATCTCCCCTTTTCAAATGGGTTTTATTAAAGGGTGTGCTATTACAGATAATATCCTTTTGGCTAAAGAATTTTTTAAAGATCTTGATGTCAAGGTTAGAGGTGGTAATATGTTTT
>NW_021539705.1:0-292 GCF_001605985.2 Dendrobium catenatum | reverse complement strand
GAACCACTATAAATTCGATGTGTTCTTTTCTTATTATCGCTTCCGCATTATTTTTCTTCCGTAACTTTTTTGTGGTGATTTTGGTTGGAGTTTTATCATTGATTTTAAAGTTTTCCAATTCACCTCTCTGTTGGTTAGCTTGGGCCAGTTCTATAGGGCTTAACATCCCTAACGAACTTTTACTGTATGGATTAAAGCAAGCACCTAGAGCATGGTACGAAAGACTTAGCTCATTCTTATTAGATAGAGGATTTGGAAAGGGTAGTGTAGATACTACACTCTTTTTACAAAA
>NW_021539704.1:0-332 GCF_001605985.2 Dendrobium catenatum | reverse complement strand
GGCTAGAACATTGTAATCAACCTTAGGAACGACAGACTCGAAACCCGGAGGAATTAAAGGAAATTCTGGTTGCTGTGGAGAATCTGGATTTAAATCTTCGAACGGGGATTGCTTGCCTTTGTCCTGAGGGGGTAACCTAGGAGGTAAGACTTTACCGCCACGGAGTTGCACCTACTCGATATCCTCAGGTGGGCAAACTAGAGCGGTGTCTACACTCACTGTAGGCATTGGATCGTCATTTCCCGAAAGAGAGTCAGAATCTGAAATCTCTATCTCGATAGCACTTCCCTGAAAGTCAAATTGGGGGAAATCACTTTCTGATAAGGCTTCAC
>NW_021539703.1:0-950 GCF_001605985.2 Dendrobium catenatum | reverse complement strand
TGGCTTGCATGAAGCAACTGCATCATTAATGTCACCTATTAATAAAGCACGTTATATTGAAGCCAACCAACAGCATGATCATGAACCAAGCAATATTCACGTCATCACATATTAATCTATAAAAAAATATAAAAAATGTAGCAAATCCTAGTACATAGTAACTATGAGATTCTTTCACTTTGACTATGTTAATTTTGATGATACATTTTATTAAAAAAATAAATGTTATTGAAGTTAAATGTAAATACAGAATCTAAAAAAAAATCAGAATAATAATTTTACTTTTTTTTTTTAGGACTATGAGGTAGTATAGCATTCTAAGCCGCTTTTATAAAAGGCGCAATATTTTGAACTACAGATTATACCTCCGGCCGTTTCTCCAAGTTTTCTTCCCATTTGTCCAAGCCAATGGCGAAGCAGCACAGCACTCCGAAAGATGGCGAAGAAGCAGGCTTGGAGCTCGAATTTCTCGCCACGTATATTTTTCCTTCTCCTCAAAGCAGCTCTCCATTTCATTTTCCAACCCTATCTCTGCCTTCTCTTCCCGCAAGAAGAATCAAGGTTCTGCTTCCGGGATTCATATATGTTCGGATTATTACTGTAAGTTAGGTTTTCTTTCTTGAGATTCCTCGTCTTCTCAACTTTGCTCATCATATTTCAGACCAAATGCTGTCAGTTGTGTATTTTTTTTTTCAAATTTGAGTAAAGATTGCATTTTGATAAAAAATGATAGCTTTGAATTATGTAATCGATAGAAGTTCTGCATTGCTCGATGGCTGTTATTTCTTTATTGTATCCTAAACCCTAAACTTAGATGCAAATATCTTCATTATTAGTGCTTTCCCACGTAATTTGGGGTTTCTATGAATCCTCTTGCATTTATTCTAATTAGTGCTCCTTTTTCCTCCCCGGATGACAGCGGCTATGTGGGCCGTGAGTGTCTCGAGGTT
>NW_021539702.1:0-1035 GCF_001605985.2 Dendrobium catenatum | reverse complement strand
TATTTGTATTTCTAAAAATCCTATTCAATATTCAAGAGCCAAATATATTGACAAAAGAAATCATTTCATAAGGGATCATTTATCGAAGGGAGAAATTGAACTCACTCATGTTTCTACTAAAAATTAACTTGCAGACATTTTTACAAAACCTTTAGTCTTTGATACTTTCAGTGCATTAAGAACAAGGCTTTGTGTGATTGATTTGAATGCTTAATTTAAAATGTTTTCTGCAACATTGATATATATTTTCCAGTTAATATTTTTGTGTGTGTGATTTTTTATGAGTTTTTGATCTTTTGTTTGTGATTTTCTGTATTTGAGTTTTTAAGATTTTATTCAGTTTTGGTTATGTTTGTGTTTAGTTTTGATTGAGTGCATGATTTGAAAATTCTTAGTGAAAAATCCAGGACAAAATTTTTTCATACGGGTCAAATTGTGTATTGTGTCAAACTGTCGGATTTTGAATCGTTTGTGTGCAGCTTTTTAGTTTTTAATTTCACTTCGTCTGTACGATCATCACGATCATCTAGGATGAACTTGTTCAAATGACGGGATGATTGAATGACAGTTAAATGGATAGGGTAGTTTTTAATGCTATATTTCATACGTACGAACCTTTGGTTCGTCCGGACGAACACATGTCGGTTCGATGGAGGGGACTGTTTTAACTGACATTAAAATGATCATAAGTTCTGATCATCCCGAAATGAACACGTGTTCGTCTGTTCGATCAGTTTGGTCAAAAGTCTATATGAAAGGATGCTTCCTAAGTTGAGTGATTATGAAAAGCCATTTTATTTTGGACACATCCATTCGTCCATACAAATTTTTTCGTACGAGTCGAATAAATTTCATGCGGGACAAACGTAAAATTTTGTTTGTACGAAAAGTAATTTTTTTAATAAATAGATGGGCTTTTAAACTCAAAAGTCACACTCTCACTTCACTTTCAAATCTTTTTGTTCCTTAGATCCTATCAATGACAAGTTCAAGCAAGCATCAAAAGATTCTAGCCAAGGGTCCACCAAAGAATTC
>NW_021539701.1:0-1341 GCF_001605985.2 Dendrobium catenatum | reverse complement strand
GCTTCCCCTAGGTCACGGGGCATCAACATCTTTACTGTTGCTCGGATCTCCGCTTTCAACCCTTTCATGAAATTTCCCTTCAATACTGTATCTGAGAGTCGCTCCACCCTGCTAGCTAGGTGCTCAAACTGCTCCCGATAATCTGCTACTGATCCCTCCTGTGTTAGAGTAAAGAACTGCTCATAGAAGTCTCCTCCTTGATTGTTTTGAAAACGCTCTATTATGCAGTCTTTAAAGTCCCTCCAATTTCTGATCGGTCTCCTTTGGTCTCTCCATTGAAACAATGACAAGGCTTTTCCTTCTAAGCATAATCCGGCTGCCGTTAGCTTCTCTTCCTCAGTTAGCCCATTGACGGTGAAGTATCGCTCCACTTTGTAAATCCACCCATACGCGTCTTCTCCTTCGAATATGGGCATCTTCAACTTTCTTACCTTTTGATCCCCCCCATTGCCTCGGATTCTTCCATAGTTTCCTCTTTCCCAAGTGCTAGGTGCAACCAAGTTTCCCGATCTTCTCTTGCCCTGCCATAGCCCAAACCCCCTTCAAAATCCCCTCTTCTGCCTTCAAATTCAGCACCCCGACGGCCGTAAAACCCCTCATTGCGTTCCCACTCAGCCCTTCCTTGCTCCGTTCCCCCATATCCATACCTTTCTCCATGTCGATCTCCTCTTTCTTCCCTATGGAAAGGCTCCACATAGGGTCTTCTTCTTCCCCCTTCCCCGATTTCCACCTCTTCTTCCTCCTTTTGGATTTCGGAATTGGTGTTTCTCGCTTCGGGGCCCTTCGCTTCAGATGCCGCCGTTTGTGCTTGAAGTTCTAACATTCTTTTCATCATGTCCCTGAGATCGGCCTCCTGCCCCTCCATGGACGAAATTCTTTCCTCCACGGTTTCTTTGATGTGATTCATCTTTCATTCGAATTTCTCCTCCAAAGCATCAACTTTCTTGGCCGCCATTATGATCCGGAGTTTGTAGATTCACAAAATCTGGATCTTGGAGTCACAAAACAGCAACTTCTTCTTTTTCCGGCCAAAAAATTGCTGTTGGAATTGGCCGACAACAGCCCTCCACCGGCCCCTAGACTTGCTCTGATACCAATTTGATAGGAAATACTTGAGTTCGCAAGCAACCCTAGGGGAATACTTGAGTTCGCAAGTAAACCTATTACTAATTGGAGACAAAACAACGAGAAATAAGCCAAAATCTGGGCGAAATCAGTCCAAAATAATAGATTGCAACAAGGGAAACAAATAAAAAACAAAACGAAAGCAAGATACAAGTGATCCTCAATTCGAGAGGAGGATTGTCTCTCCCAAATCTCTAGACAAGAGAATCTAGAGCC
>NW_021539700.1:0-753 GCF_001605985.2 Dendrobium catenatum | reverse complement strand
TATTTGTTGGTTCAAACCTTGTCGACTCCTATCAATCTATATAGGAGGATCGGGTTCGAGCCTGAATTCACTTGTCAGCCCGCGCAGCATCCCTAGACGTCACGTGTGTACCAATAACACGCTCGCCGGGGCCCATGCGGATTTTATAATTATTTTTTACCCTCTTTAGTGTACCTATGTGTATACAATTTATAGTGCACGTGCGGGGGTATTCTTGGAATATACGCCTTCTGTCTGCTTGTACGGAAGTTGCAGATCTGGTGGCGTAGCAGCTTCTAAATAGACTTGTTCGCTGCTTTGCACTGTTTTTGCGATATAATGGAAGCCGATCTCGTAACCAAAGGTAAATATTTGTTGCACGGAAAATATCGAGAAAACATTGTAACGTAAACAGTCCTTAATGAAATAGTATGTAATGAAAATAGTTGTTTCCGTATAAAGGCTCGGGCATTCAAATTCTAAGTTTATAAGCAGTTAATGAGTACAAGCAATTCTCCTAGTAAGCTGACTACGTACTGCCGTACCTGACCTTGGGTTCAGTCACAAGAATCTCACGTCAAGAGATCCTCTCAAATCTTAATAAGCTTTTTTCTTCTCTAGTCTAGGCTTCTCTGTTTTAAATTTCAACTCAAATTTTCTCTTTTTTTTTAATGTTTTGCTATTTTGCCAGCTGGAGCCTCGAATGCTATAAGACGGGAATAAGGCTTTTTACAAAGTTCTTTAGAGAAGCTTAGGAATACTTTAGAATATATA
>NW_021539699.1:0-328 GCF_001605985.2 Dendrobium catenatum | reverse complement strand
TTTTTTTTTTTTTTTTTAAACAAAAAGATAACATTAATAAAAGGGAGAGTTACAAGTCCAAATAAAATCAACAGCTCTCTAAAAAAACAGCATTCAAATGAAAAACCTATGAGCTATTGATTCCAATTACTACAAAGTAGGAAACATCTAATAAAAAAAAACAACAAACTAAAACCAACAACACTTAAAAAAGAAAGAGAGGAAAAGACAATCCCAAAATAAGGCTCAGCAAAAGGCCAGAGCTACCAGCATCCTAGAGACCGCGCAAGGACCATCCAAGTAGAGTGGGGTGCACCAACGGTTGCCACAAGGTAGTCGACAAGGATGC
>NW_021539698.1:0-306 GCF_001605985.2 Dendrobium catenatum | reverse complement strand
ATCAGATTTTAGATCAAATTTTCCTAAGGCAGATTTTCCATTGTTATAAATGAACAGCTTGCAACCAAAAACATGCAAATGAGACAAATTAGGCGTTCTTCCTTTTAGCAACTCATAGGGTGTTTTATTTAATTTAGATCTTATATTAACCCTATGCAGAATATAACATACAGTACTAACTGCTTCAGCCCAAAAATATTTAGGAAGTGAGTATTCTACCAACATTGCTTGGGCAGCTTCTATTAATGTTCTATTTTTCCTTTAAACTGCCCCATTCTGCTGAGGGGTTCTAGGTGCAAAAAAGTT
>NW_021539697.1:0-916 GCF_001605985.2 Dendrobium catenatum | reverse complement strand
CAATCTTAACAAAGGTATGAAAAATGGAAGTCCTACGTCAATCATCATTTAACTTAGGTTGTGACAAAGCGCATCTAACAACCTGAAGGGTAACGGGTTCTTCCTCAGTGAAAGAGTCTTCTTCCTCGTCAACATGGTGAATCAAATCAGTTACATGTTCGTTCTCCTCCTCATCCACTTCTTCAATTATGGTGACCTTGTAAGGACTAGAACATTGCGAAGCAATGTGTCTATACCCATGACACCTATAGCACTTGGTCCCAGAATTGGGTTTGGAAGCGTCTCGTTCGGGGGTCTTACCTTTGAGGTCCGTGCGAGGTGGGGCCGAACTAGCAGTGGGTCGGCTTGCAGTCGAACCCGAGGGTCGGTTTTGGGGTTGCCCAGACGAGGTTCTATACGAGTTTGAGCGGGAGTCAAAGTGTCTCGTTTGGGAGTGGGTTTTTGAATCTTCAAGGTCGAGAACTAGGCTGCAGGCTGCCTCTAACGAGTCTACTCCTCTAGCAAAACGTTCAGTTCGCAGATCTTCCCTAAGGCCAGCTCTAAACATGGACAAGATCTGAGTTGGGGTAGCCGACTCCTCGCCATTGCAACGAATCAGGAAATCGTCAAAGGCCGAGCTCTAGTCTCTGACAGGCTTGCTCCCCTGGGTCAATTTATTCCATTTATCTAGGAGCTTAGGGTAGTAGGAAGGTGGGAGGTATTTTCTCTTAAGTTCTTGTTTCATCGTTCTCCAATCGGTGATAGGATGTTCGCCTCGAGCCTCGCGCATATTCTCTAGATTGGTCCAATACAAGTTGGCTCGACCCGTGAGTTTCATTTATGCAAATCTAACCTTCCTAGCCTCCGAGATGTTATACCACTTGAAGTAACTATCCATGGATTTAAGCCAATCCATGAAAACTTGGGGATCGAGGGT
>NW_021539696.1:0-256 GCF_001605985.2 Dendrobium catenatum | reverse complement strand
GGTATGATCAATTATTGTGCATCATCCTGGACGATACTCCTAATCAGCCTGGACGATCTGCTTTTTCAACGATCGTCCGAATTGACTCCACAGGCCGATTGCCTGTGTCTAATCGACCTGGCCGATATCTGATCGGCCCGCATGATCGGACTGCCTTTTGACCAATTGACCTGTACGTAATTATTGAGCCATATCGGTCTAGACGATTCTGCGATCAGGCAGGACGATATGGCCGTTTCTTTAAATTCTGGCCGTT
>NW_021539695.1:0-245 GCF_001605985.2 Dendrobium catenatum | reverse complement strand
TTACGCCTCGCCTCACGGACGAAAACCGCCTCGAGGGGCAGTTACGCAATTTTAAACCTTGGGAGAAAGTATCTTTCATCTATTATGCAGAATAATAGAAATATAGATGAGGGCATAACTTCTAGATTTTAAATGGTATATGAAGAATTTTCTTGCAATTTTTGTGTGATAAGAAGATATAATGTAAAGTTATAGGTAAATTTTATGAAACTACAAATTGGTCAACAATGTTGTGTGAATTTGAA
>NW_021539694.1:0-737 GCF_001605985.2 Dendrobium catenatum | reverse complement strand
CGAGCATGGTGGATAACTCCAATGAGTTTGACGATTGATCGTCAAGGCACCATATAAACTTATTCGACATGTGCAAATGATGCACGAAATCAATCGAAATAACTTTCACACGGCACGAAGACCCCAGCCCTCACTAGCTCACACGAGCTCTCATGCTAGCAAATTCTTAAACCTCTTTTCTTTTTAGAGCCTTAGAGCTCTCTTAAATCTCAAGTCAAAGTCCTATTTCCAAGTCTAAGCCCCCTTTTCATGTAGAGAGTGGAGTTCTGTTTATATATTTTTGAGATAGTATGTGAGTAAGTATAACCGAAATATGAAACACTCCACATGACATCTCACATTGATTCACATGATCATAATAACTGATATTTCATGTATTTTAAAGAAAACACACCTGTAAATTCAAAAATTTATTTTGTTTCCATTACAATCATGCTAGTTAGTTGTTATAAGAGATTATATTCAACTGCTCTTATCTTTGTAAGGTCGGTTATAGTAAGTCTAATCATAAATATATTTTTCGGGATATTTAGACCAATTAAGAAACTCATATACATAACACATACGCAAGACTCGAACTCAACAGCTCTTAGTTGGTAGTCAAAACTTTCAACCAACAGACCACGGAGACTTGCGTTATCATAAATACTTTTGCAACAACAAAATACAATCATATGTATATTCAAGACGAGAATGTATTACAAAAAAAAAAAAAAAACTCCAAAAAAATGTAATGG
>NW_021539693.1:0-496 GCF_001605985.2 Dendrobium catenatum | reverse complement strand
GTGGATTAAACAAAGAAGTCAATCATTCAGCCTTTATTTCAACTATAGAACCCACTAATATATATCAAGCACTTACTGATGAATTTTGGATATTGGCCATGCAAGAAGAGTTGAATCAATTTGTAAGAAATAACGTTTGAGAATTAATTTCAAGGCCGAAAGATCAAAGTGTTGTTGGAACCAAGTGGGTGTTCAAAAATAAAATGAATGACTCAGGAGTAGTCATTAGAAATAAGGCTAGATTAGTTGTTAAGGGGTATAATCAAATTGAAGGAATTAATTTTGAGGAGATTTTTGCCGCTCTAGCTAGACTTGAAGAAATTATGGTTTACTTGCCTTTGCCTGTCTTAAAGGATTTAAATTGTTTCAAATGGATGTCAAAAGTTCCTTTTTAAATGGGGTAATTAAAGATGATGTTTTTTGTAGAACAACCTCAAGGTTTTGAAAATTCTAAATACCCAAATCATGTTTTCAAGTTAAAAAAGGAATTATATGG
>NW_021539692.1:0-1131 GCF_001605985.2 Dendrobium catenatum | reverse complement strand
CAACGGACGAAAACGGACGGGAGTCGCCCAAAAATCATTTTTCCTTCTTTTTTCTTTCGTTTTTCTCTCTCCTGGGCTTTTTCTCTCTCTTCAAAATATCTCATTTCTATATATATCCAGACTGATCGTCCCGGACGATCGCAATTTCGTCCCGGGACGAAGTGGTTCTGGACGAATTTCGTCCAGACGAATTTAATTACCATCCCTGGACGACTGGGCTCTGTAAAATTTTCGTCCAGACGATCCAAATTTCTTCCAGACGAACCATACAGCCAAACATGTTTTCCTGCACAACCTGTACCAATCGTCCAGGACGATCCGACTTCTTCCGGACGAACCTGGGAGCAAAATGGCCTTTACAGGGGCGGCGGCTTGGAGAGGGAAAAGAAGGGCCGGTGGTAGAGCAAGGGTGAGGGGCGGGCTTGCTTGAGACCAAAACTGAAGTTTAATTTCAGTTTGATAAAATTGGGAGGGAAGAATTAGGGATTTTGAATTTCCAATTAATGTAATCAATGCATTAAATGAAAATCAATTAGGGGGAGCCTAAAGGGGAGCTGGCGGTAGGAGGAGAGGGGATTAGGGAAATAAAAACTGAAATTATTTCAGTTTTAGTATAAGTGGAGGGAAAAATATTTAATCCTAATTTGAATTTCAAATAGGATTAGGGAATTAATTGGGTAATTAATGGAATTCCCCATAGGGGGCCGGCGGCATGGCTAGAGAGGGAGGGAATTGGGGAGAGAGGAAGGGGGGTTTCCAAATAGGATTTGATAACTAGGAGAGTTTGAAAATAAATCCAATTTCATGTAAATTTATATTTGGATTCATTCAAAAAAACTTTCCATAAATAGAATTTCCAACTTTGGAAAGAAATTGAAATTTGAAATTCAAATTTTAGTGAAGGGTCGGAGAGGGAGAGGTGGCGGAATTGGTGGGAGAAGAAAGGGAGGCCGGCCGTTGAGGCTAAGGGGGCCGGCGGGTGGATCTAGGGATGGCGGCAACAAGAGCTTGGCTTCTTGCTTTCTCTTCTCTACTTGGGGTATTTGGTGGCGGAGAGACAAAGGATTAGTAATCTCAAACCTTGATTGATTTCTACAAGTGAACTCACAAAGAGATCACGAAGAACTCACT
>NW_021539691.1:0-1026 GCF_001605985.2 Dendrobium catenatum | reverse complement strand
ACCAATTTGGTATCAGAGCAAGTTAGGAAGTCTTAGGTTTGTGATTTGTCAAGTTTTGTTTTAGTTTGTCAAGTTAAGTCTTGTCGAAAATTGTCGTGAGTCTTTTTGTTAAGTCTAAGTTTAGGTTGCGTCTTTTGAGTCTTTCTTTGAGTCCTTTTTTTTAGTCTTGTTTGAGTCGTCAAAAAAAAATGAAAAAAGACAAAAAGATAGAAGAAAGCAAACCAGAAGAAAATGAAGATTCTATGGATAGGTGGATTCCATCAAAGTCAACACATCCTCTGGAATATGAACTGTACAAGCTTCAATCGTGGATGCACATTCGGACAGAAAGGTACTTCAAGAAAAAGCAGTGCTTACAAGATAAATTCTTAAGAGAGCGAGACGAGATCATGCAGAAATATGAAGATCTGATCAGTGAAATGGAAGCGTTGTCTTCACCTCCTCGATACAAATCTAAAGCGAACTCATCGGGAGATGAGTTTCTTAAGAAGGGGAGTCTGATGTAGACAAGGGGGGGGGAGATGTAGACAAGGGGGAGGGGGGGGTCAACCCATGTCCAAAATAATATGAATTTTGGCTTCCCTTGAGTCTATATGCTCAATCAAAATTGAGTTGAAATTTAAGCTCATTTATGAGCTAGTCTTTAGTTCACTTATTGAACTAAGGGTTAGCTCATTATTAGCTATGATATTAGCTCATAGTTATCTTTTTATTTAATATAATTTTATGTTTTTTATGTTTTAGTTATTGTTGTCTCTTGGAATTTCAAACCGGCTTTTGGAATTCCAAGAATTGTCTTTTTCCCATGCGTGGCTCCTTGGCTTCATCCCTTGGGCTGCCGTTTTCCGTGCCTTGCCTCTTGGATCTCCGGCCGGTTGCTGGATTTCCGTGCCTGGGCTCCTTTCCGTGACCGTGACTCCTTGGATCCGTGTGGCCTCCTTGGCTCCCGTGGACGGCTCTTCGGTTCCTTGGCTTGGGTGTGTTTTTTCGTGCAAAGCAATTGTGTTTTAATGTTGTGATGTTTAG
>NW_021539690.1:0-1123 GCF_001605985.2 Dendrobium catenatum | reverse complement strand
TAGGCATAATTTATTTATACGATCTCTAATACCAATAAAAAGAGAATGAAACATAGAGAATAATTTTATTATTCTTATGATAAATAATCTTAATTAATGATTATATCTATATAATAATTTAATAAATTAAATAAATTTAATTTGCAAATGCAGATGAGATGGGCCTAATATTTTTTAAGTAAAACCCTATTTTCTCTAAAATTTCATTTTGCCCCTTCCCGTCTATTTTGAAGGAAGGGAAAAGCTGTTACTGTACGAATACATGGAACGCGGCGATCTCCACCGTTGGCTCCACGAGCTTCCCGCCGGTCAGCCGGACGTCGAAGACTGGACTGGAGACACCTGGGAAAATCCCCCCAGCGATACCAGGCCATCCTCATCCTCCGCTGCCGCTGCCGGCGGCATCATCACAGCCGTCGGAGACTGGCCAACACGCCACCGCATAGCTCTCGGCGTAGCACGAGGACTCGCTTTCCTGCACCAAGGCTGGGTTGGGTCACACACCCCCGTAGTCCACGGCCATCTCGTCCCGTCCAATATTCTTATCTCCGACGACCTCGAACCCCGCATCGCCGACTTCGCCGGAGAAGGCGGTTGCACGACGGCTGAGGATGACGTGTATAGCTACGGGGTGGTGGTGATGGAGCTGGTGACGGGGCGGCAACATTGGCCGGAGGAAGAGGTTGAGAGGTTACGGGTGGTGGTGAGGGACGGGCCCCCGGCGGCAGTGGCGGCGGTAGTTGACGAGCGGCTGCAGTTGGAGGCGGAGTGGGAGAAGGAGGCCGTGGAGTGTTTGAAGGTTGGATATTTGTGCACGGCAAAGTCGCCGGAGAAACGGCCGGCGATGCAGCAGGTGGTGGCTCTGCTAAAAGATATCCGCCCAGGCACCGCCGCCGAAGGCGGTGGCGGCGCGTCTCCTACGTTTTAGTTGAGTTGCTTTTTGGTCGTCCTCGCTACACTGGGTGGACGATGTGGTCTCCTTGTCGGTCAACTATTCCCTTCACATTCACATTTTGCGTTGACCGTTGGATTTGTAGAGAAATTACCATCGTTCACATTTCTAGCGTGCCTTTCCTTTTTAAAATTTCATATTTAAACTATATTATATATATATATATATATA
>NW_021539689.1:0-220 GCF_001605985.2 Dendrobium catenatum | reverse complement strand
TTCCTAAGTCTTCCATTCATATTCTCCATCTTCTACATGAGTTTCATGGGAGTGCCATAGGAGGGCATTCAGGAGTGCAGGAAACTTATAGTCGAATTGCTGCTGAATTGTACTGGATAGGGATGAGGAAAGACATAGAGGAGATGGTGGCTAAGTGTGACACCTGCCAACGGAGCAAGTACATGATGGCACCAGGGGGATTACTACAGCCTCTGGCCCT
>NW_021539688.1:0-213 GCF_001605985.2 Dendrobium catenatum | reverse complement strand
AATGGTTAAAGCCCTTATTTGGAACATTAGGGGTGTGAGTGCTTCTCTTTCTAAGGATCGTGTTAAGAACCTTTGCAGAATTAACGATACTCAGATACTTATCTTATTGGAGCCTTTTGTTTCTGTTACTAAACTGAATTCTGTTTGTAAAATGTTGGGTTTTGATTTTGCTATTCCTAATTGCACTAACAAGATTTGGATTTTTTGGAAACA
>NW_021539687.1:0-200 GCF_001605985.2 Dendrobium catenatum | reverse complement strand
TATTAAAGATGTAATGTTGAGCCCGCCATTGCTATAGGGTTTACACGTGTTCTCCCACGAAATAAGATGCAGGAATTAATGGTCTAATTCATAACAGATTGATTTGCTTAATCCTAGATACGTTGACGCATAATTAGACTTAGGGGTGTCAATATTTGACACGACACGAAAACCCGACCCGACCCGGAAAATCCGGGTTG
>NW_021539686.1:0-459 GCF_001605985.2 Dendrobium catenatum | reverse complement strand
CGCTGGCTGCATGAACGGAGCCCTATTTGGTCCGTTGTTCTTTCGATCAACGGATCTGATTGCGCAGTTCTGCGCGTTGATCGGACGTGTATTCAATTACGTGACTCGGGCTGCAGTCCGGCTTAATCTTGACCGCACGTTCAGAACCACGGGATCTCTTCTCTGCCATTTGATATCCATTTGTTGAGATCAAACCGCGAGGCCTGATGTCCACCGTCGGATGGGTCCTGCGCCGATTCAACGGCCCGGATGGATGCCTACGTGGTTTAGTGAAACCGCGTTAGGCGTCCAGCGGCTGACGCGTGTTGAACCGCCGTCCCCCGCATTTCAACTGGACCAGTCTGGTTCCGCCACGTGGCATTTCCGCCGCCAGACGTGAGAAATGGTTTAAAATTCGTTTTTAAATCATTTTCAGTTAAAAAAAATAATAAAAAATTTATAAAAATTAATTTTAAATTA
>NW_021539685.1:0-272 GCF_001605985.2 Dendrobium catenatum | reverse complement strand
CGACCAAGCACATCACAGAAGCTCAATGCCGACCTCATTGCCGACCTCCATGGCGTGAAGAGAAAGTCGGAACAAACTTTGCAAAGTGATTTTTACCTTGGATTGTGAAGAAGTCCGACTCGACGATGCCCTAAAAACGAAAAACTGAAAACGTCGTCGTTACCGTGCGAGCAAGCGTCGTGAAGAACCGCGGTAGACGGAGTGGTAGAATAGAGGTGAAATAGGGATTTGAGTTGTATAACTGTAATATTTAAAAATCAGGTGTTAGATAT
>NW_021539684.1:0-316 GCF_001605985.2 Dendrobium catenatum | reverse complement strand
AGAACAGTGAGGGGAGTTAATTTACCATCCACTAAGATAAAAATTTCGTCTGGTAAAGGGCCAGAACATGAAACCTGGACGCAAACTCTGGCGAAGGTAAGCCTGGTTTTCGCCGCAGTTAGCGCATCCACCGCCAAAGGCACGCCCACATAACTGGCAATTTTGGAAATACCTTCAGGAGTCCAGCAGGAAAGAGGTAAGTTTTTGATCTTGATCCAAAGAGGGATAGAGGCAAATTCTTCACGTTTAGGGACAAAATCCGGAGACCACTTTTGGAGAATGAACGGCTTTCCGAAGAAGAACCACGGACCTCCCG
>NW_021539683.1:0-3848 GCF_001605985.2 Dendrobium catenatum | reverse complement strand
ACATAGCATCAGTCTCTTTGACTATTACAAGTAGACTTAAAAGGTGAAAATCAAACGTACAGACTGACTCAACCCTAAACCTACGCAATCCTGAACTTGGCTCCTTTTTGATCGTCCGATCTTTGATTCTTAAAAAGTTAGAAGCAACAAGCAGTCCAAGAGAAATAGTGTTTGTTAATCATCAAAACATAAGACATGAAAAATAGATTTGCAAAAATCTCCCCCTTTTTGATGATGGAAAAATACAAGTAGGAAAATCAAAAATTAAACAAAAATAGATTCATTAGAAAATCAAAGTTACAACATCAACTTTTTTCTACCACACCCTATCCTACTCCCCCTTTTTGTCATCACAAAAAGGGAGTCCAGAAACAACAGAAAAACATCACGAAAGACTAACTACAAAAAGAAAACAAACAATAACACAAAGCACAAACTAAAAGAACGAGGGATCCTGATCATCAGATGGAGGAGGTGGAGGTGGCTGCTGAAAGTAACTGGCAAGGGTGGTAAACTGAGCATTGAACCAGGCAATGTCCTGGTCATGCTGCTGCTGCTGGTGAGTAAGAAAACTATCAAATCGAGCTAAATCCTCAGCACGGTGATGCTCATAATGGGCAATGTCCTCAGAGTGTTGCTGCTCCTGGGCAGCAACATAGGCGTCAAACCGGGTCTCCCAACGATCAAATCTCTCATTCAATTGATCAACCGGTGAGTGCTGGTGGAGAGGAACAGGGTCAGGAAAGGGAGCTGGAGCGGGAGCCTCCTCCTCTCTAGCCCCCCGAGGTTCTTCAGGGTGGAGACGAGTACTGTGAAGGGTGCTGAAGGAATTGTTTGAGTAGAAGGGAGTTGGGAGGTTTGGTGGATTGAGATATTGAAGTTGGTATTTAGTTTCAAGAACATAGGCTATGATGTGTCCTAAGGCTAGATTTGGTCTTCTTTTGTGGCCTGGATCGTGAATTGTGGTTAGGTGATCAATATATCGAAAAAATAGGTCCGCAGTGTTGATTTCCCTATGAGCCATGATGTAGAAGGTAGTGAGGCAAAGTAGAGGAGTGATGTGGACTCGGTCGCCGGCTTTTGGAATGACGGAGGTGCGAAGGACATGTTGGATTGTCCTAGCATCTCTGAATAAAGAGCTAGTTTCTCTAACATGGTAAGGTACATTGGTCTGGCGAAGAAAGTGATTTGTCGTGGACCAGTCAAAATCTGGGTCAGAAGCGATTATGTGCAGCTTATCTCTGGTGGTGGATAGCTGTAAAAGATCAACACAATCCTGATATGTGATTTCGACAGGGCGTCGATTCACATAGGAGGTCAGGGCTGTGAAGGTAGGGTTGATACGAAGGTTTGCGAAAAATTCTAGAAGAAGCTCTGAATTGAAAGGGAAAACAAGAGACAGTATGAAGCAAAGGGAAGTGTGAGCGAAGAGATCCATTACCGGGTAAGAGATGTGGACCACATTGATAATTCTGGAAACAGTAATTCCACATTCTTTATAACGATGATATGCGGCTTCATCTTCTGCTTCCCGGAAACGAGGGTCAATCCTTGCCCTCGAGGAACTCTCAGAGGTCTATCGGACGCGTTTTCACCAGCCATTTGAGAGTACTAAGCAAAAACACAAAAGGAGAAAGGATGAAGAGTGAAAAATCATGGCTGGATCAACCTGAATTTAAAAAAACGGCCATATCATCCTGGCCGATCGCGGAATCGTCCAGGCCGATATGGTTCAATAATTACGTACAGGCCGATTGGTCAAAAAGGCGGTCTAATCATCCGGGCCGATCAGATATCGGCCAGGACGATTAGACACAGGCTATCAGCCCGAGGAGTCAGTCCGGACGACCGTTGAAAAAGCAGATTGTCCAGGCCGATTAGGTGTATCGTCCAGGACGATACACAATAATTGATCGTACCGGTCGAAGTTAAAACATTTTAAATGCTTGCCACGTGTATCGTCCAGGACGAACAGTGGATCGGCCCGGCCGATGGTCCAATAATGGATCATCCGGGGCCGAATTTAAATATCAAAACGTGCTGACACGTGGATCGTCCAGGACGGTCCAGTGTATCGGCCAGGATGATGCACATAGAATGCATCGGCCAGACAAATATACTATCGGCCAGGACTATCACCATGAGTTCGATCAAATCGTCCAGGACGATAATGTATCGTCCAGGACGATGAATTGCAGTAAGCACAGAAAAAGATCAACAGATGGATTTTGGACAGAATTTGTCATATCGGCCAGGACGATAGAAATATCGGCCAGGCCGACCTGACTAGAATTTGAAATCTAGACAGGAATGATGATGATCAAGACTCTTAAAAATAAAATAAAAGAAAAAAACAGTCTAAGACACAGAAAAAATAAAAACAACACAATGAAAACCAAACACCGAACATTTTTTTTTTATGGTGGCATCATATGAGAATTCTTTTCACGAATTAAACTTTTAAAGTTTCAGGAGATCAAGAGGTTTAACAAATTCCAATCAGAAGAAGGTAGAAAAACTGATTCCGTTAACCCTAGATCAGACATCCTTCAGGGTACAAAATTCTTTTGAAAAATAGAGGCCTAACTCGGAATAACAAAAAGGATAAGAAGATCCAATCAAGACTTGTTAACAACTAAAATATCTCATAAATAATAAACCAAAATAATTTTTCTCAATCATGGAAATTGAAATCAAATCTTTGAACGTATCACATAATCAATGAGTTTTCTAAGTTTTAAGAGTTTTACCAAAGAGATGATAGCTTGCATTTAGTGGGCTAATTTTATGCCTCTTGTCACTTTTATTGGCTCTTTGAGCATCTTTTGATTTTTGATACACTTTTGTGTATATAGCTTTCTTTTCAATTTGGCTTCATTGACCTCTTTCCTTTTTAACTCTTGCAAGCTAAAAACTCTTTAATATACTCTTAAAGAAAAATACTTAGTTGTGAGTATATCCTCCAAATATTAGAGAATAGGAGCTCTCTCTCTAACATAGGGAAGAACAATCAACAACACAAAATCAAAATCACGTGATAACTGCAATGGTAAGATTTCAAAAGCTTGAATGATATCTAAGAATTTTGACTATTATGCATAAGATAATTTAATGTAGCAAGATAAAAAAGAGATCTTAAAAAGTCATTGATTAAACTGAGTTTAGACTTTTGTTTTATAGAAGAAAATCATGCCACTAAACAAAGTCAGAAGAAGGGAAAAACATCAACAGTTTACTCCCTTTAACCAATTTAGAAAAGCTAAACCCTATCTCCAAAACTCCAATATTTAAAAGCTTGAGAAGTTTTATCATATGGAAGGCCACAAATAAAGACCAATGTGAAAAACAAAAAACTCATAAAACTAAAAATAAAAAAAATAAAGCAAACTAAAAACAACACAAAGTGAGCACAAAAACAAGCACAAACAAATAAAATAAAAGACACACAAAAGCTAAAGATTTCAAGCAAGTGATAAAGCAACAAATTTAAGCAATTGAGCTGCAAGCCTCCTTATGTTCAGTTATCTTATGCTCCCATGAGGTCTTTGGTGAGAGCACACCTGCAAAACTCAACAACAGTCAGTTTTAGGAACCCAAACAGGTTTGGGCTCCTTCTTAGGAAATGTAGAGTGCAATGCAGATGTAGTATGCTTTGAATCATGCATCTTAGGTCTCCGCACCCAATGTGTACTAAGGTGAACTGTGCAAGTGTGTGAGATGTGTCCTAGCATGCCACAAGAAAAATATTGAATTCTAGGAAAAGGTTTTCTTAAATGGTTTGGGTAAAAATGTCTCTTCCTAGGTTCTGGCTTTTGATTAAAAGTTGGTGTCATCCTAGCTTTCTTACA
>NW_021539682.1:0-849 GCF_001605985.2 Dendrobium catenatum | reverse complement strand
CAGTGGCGACCCAAACTACTGCCCATATCATCGGGTAGTTAACCATCCGATTGAAGATTATTATGTCTTCAAAGATTGGCTGGAAAAGCAATATAGAATGAGAGAATTAACATTATCAGATAATGTGTTAGTTCGTCCCAGAAAGGAATCCACCCGGATAGTCACGTCCTCTTCCGTACTCCCGCCTAAAGAAAAATGAAAGAACCTATTCAAGGTGAACAATGGGAGACTGTGGTCTCCAAGAAGACATCTAAAATGCTGAAACAGCTAGAAGGAGTTCCTAGTGTCAAGTGGAAGTCCCCTACTGAGCCAGTACTGAATTTAAAGTGGTTGCCTGTATCACAAGCATCCACCTCTAAACAGCAACCTGGCTAAGTTAGCTCGTCAAAATCTGGAAAGTCAAAGTCAAAGTCTTCAAAGAAGAAAGCCAAGCTGAAGAAGCCTGAAGCAAAGAAGACTGCAACTCAAAAGGCTATTGATTGTTTGGGTGAATATTACCAAACTGTCAGGAGGCCTATTAAGCTCGGTGATTTTATGAAAGAGCTTAAAATAGATGAAAAGGAAGAAGCTGAGGCTGAATCTCTTCCTATAGAGACATGCTGAGTCATTTCAGCAGCACCAAAGATAGTCAAAAGGGAAAAATACGCTGAAGAAGCGGCCCCTGAGTTCTGTCTAATGGTATCATCAATGGAATTCATTTCAGATGATCTATGTTTTCCAGAGGATGAAGATTCAGACCCAAGCATAGAATCACAAATGAAACAAGTGAATTTGGGAGACGATTCCGAGTCTACAGATGAATCCCCAGACGAAACAATGGCTGACTCTGAAGAGAATGCTTCATCAAAT
>NW_021539681.1:0-388 GCF_001605985.2 Dendrobium catenatum | reverse complement strand
AGCTAGCAACTTAGAAAGTGAAAGCTCTGTAGGGGAGAAAGACGATGAAATAGCACTGATGACCCGACAGTTCAAAAATTTCCTGAAGAGAAAACAGAAGCGTCATCAGAACAACTGGAATAAAGGTAAGAGCTCAAGCAATGTTCAATAAGGTTTCACCTGATACAATTTGTTTTGAGTGCAGGAAGTCAGGTCACCTTCGAGCCGATTGCCCCAATCTGAAGAGTCAACCAGCAAAGGAGAAAGGAGATGACAAAGTTAAATACAAGAACGGAAAGACAAAGACACAGAAAGCTTTTTGGGCCGACTCTGCATCGGAATCATCATAAGAAGAAGCAGAGGAGGAGGTAGTAAATTTGTGTCTTATGGCTAATGATAACCTTGATCA
>NW_021539680.1:0-325 GCF_001605985.2 Dendrobium catenatum | reverse complement strand
CGCTTGTATTTTTGTTTATCATTGTTCTCAAAAAAAAAAAGGTTTTAAAAAAGAAAATTTTAAATAACAAATTCACCATCCTATTTGTGTGCCTAGGGAAATTCAACAAGGTTTAACAACCTCTTTTGAACTCTCAATTAGTATCAAAAGTGGGTCTTTAATTACTAATTTAAAAATCCTCGAGGAAAGATTCATGGCATAATATGGAAATAGGAATATGATGGAGGGGTACTCAATAACTCGCCCATCGTTATTCGATAATATTCCATGTTCACCTCTACTCGTTCTCAATAACTCTTCCATTCTGTAATACAATGGAGGAGCA
>NW_021539679.1:0-298 GCF_001605985.2 Dendrobium catenatum | reverse complement strand
ATAAGAATATGGGAAGGAGTAATCTTTGCTTTAACAAACCTATCATAGGCTTGTTATTTTTCTCTCAAAAGAGAATTGTCATCTCATTCAGTACGAGATGAAATCCCCTTAGTCTATCGAACTCTCTAGTTACCACTTGCCATTGGAGAAGGATTGAACACAATGATTGAAAAGGATTGAATGTGGAATATATTGTTAAGAAATTAAAAGAAAGGCTTCTAATTTATAAAAACCAGACAATTTCATTCAGTACAAAATTTAGTTCATTCATACAAATTTGGACTTCATACAATACAAA
>NW_021539678.1:0-1094 GCF_001605985.2 Dendrobium catenatum | reverse complement strand
CTACTCAGCAGCGGTGGACTGCGAGTAGAAAGAGGTTTGGGGGTGAGTCGAGCAGTAGTTCTTCTGGTAAGAGGAGATTTGTTCCTGGTTCTGGAGACTCTAGAAGGAGTGGACAGTTAGGATTTTCTGGTACTGCTACGCCCAGTACGACCAGTTATGGATTTATTAGTGGGGCACCTGTGTGCCAGAGCTATGGACGGCGATATTTTGGCCAGTGCTACAGGATTACTGGTCAGTTCTTCAGATGTGGTCAACCAGGACATCGGATTGCAGAGTGTCCACAGGCTAGATTTGATCGACGATCTGAGTTACGATCTAAGAGCTTTGTTAGACCTGCCAGTTCAGCAAGAAGACCGAGGACTGTTCCTCCACGCCCTATTTCTGAGGGATTTTCTGGTAGAGGTGGTGGTTCGAGTTCTGTGCCACGGAGACCACCTACTGCTAGTCAGAGGGAGCCGAGTAGTTCTGTTGCTTCAGCTCCAGCTCCAGTTCAGCCACGAGTGTACAGTTTGAGTCAGCAGGAGGCTCGAGATGCTTCAGATGTGGTGACAGGTACGATTCATATTTCTGATCAGCCCTGTCATATTTTATTTGATTCTGGAGCCAGTCACTCGTTTTTGTCCGAGCGTTATTTTGATGCTTTGCATCTGGATTCAGTTTTGCTTCCGGTTTCTCTTTCTGTGATTTTGCCGGCTTGAAGTAATTTGATTGCTCGAAAATTTTGTTTTTGTGAGATTAAGATTGCTGGCAAGAAGTGGAAATCTAGTTTGATTCTCTTACCGATTTCTTCGCATGATGTGATTTTGGGCATGGATTGGCTGAGTCTGTATGAGGCCCAGATTGACTGTTTGAAGAAGCAAGTGAGCTTGCTTATATCAGGAGAGAGATGTGTATTCCAAGGCTTATGAGGTATTCGATCTCTCTTGCCTAATTTCTGTACTGGAAGTAAGAAGAACATGGAAGAAGGGTTATCCAGTATTTTTGGCTTCGGTGCGGGATATGAACCTGGATGTGGGTTCTGTTTCTGATATCCCAGTGGTACGGGAGTTTGCAGATTTTTTTCCTGAGGAGTTGGTTGGTTTACCTCCGGATAG
>NW_021539677.1:0-509 GCF_001605985.2 Dendrobium catenatum | reverse complement strand
GACTTCTTTGAGGAGGAAACAAAAGTGAATGAATCAGGCTCCCAACATGACTTAAATCCTGAGCTAGGAAAATTAGAGCACTTAAACGTCGACACCTTATCCCACCCCGATCCTAGTCTCCTCGAGGGTAATTCCTTGAATAAAGTATGCCTGGATGATAGTAATATGATCTTGAAAGATGCCAATCTGGCCTTGGACACATTGAATTTAAAATCGGAAGATCCTGATTTAGTTGTATCACCTACTGAGTCGACTTTGGGTAAATATGATGATAAGAATATCGAGTCGGAAGTGGTTCAACTAAACTTACTACCTGATTTAACTCACGATTTAATTAACCCCGAACCCAGTTACCCTGATTCTACTAAGGATAGTACTATGAGTTCAGAAGATAATGATTTGACTCTGAAAGCTTCGAATCCTGATTTTAATACTGAGCCTCCTCTTGGTGCATTAGAGTCTAACTTTGGAACTGCTCATTTGGATTTATATTTGGCTGAGTGTGTCAT
>NW_021539676.1:0-694 GCF_001605985.2 Dendrobium catenatum | reverse complement strand
TCATCTTCCCTTCCTTCTTCTAAGCCGTCTCCTTCAAGTAACTGCAGCTGGGGACGATTGGGACACTCGTTCGATTTGTGTCCCGGTTGGAAACAGCGAAAACACTTTAAGGTTGTGGGCCTACTATAAGGATTCTCCCGTATAGGAACTTTTGGTTTAACAGGGGATTTAAGCTCGGGAGTTGCAGCATTGGAATTGGATTGTGCTTTAGTAGCAGGGCCTGCAGTTTTGGACACCTCAACAGCAGGCTCATGAGAGAAATGCCGGCGACTGGAATGGCTCCTGGACTGTCTCTGCATTTGTGCTTCTACCTTCAATGCGAAATTCACAGCCTGTGATAAGGACCACACCGCATTGAGCTCCAGCTTATCCTGTATTTGCTCTTTAAGCCCACCGATATACCTGGCTACCAACTGATTTTCAGTTTCTTGAAGATTGTTGCGGGCGCTGAGACGATAGAATTCCTCTGTGTACTCGTTGACGGTACGCGCTCCCTGAATACAATGTTGATACTTGAGATAGAGCATTTACTCATAATCGGTGGGTAAGTAATGCCCACGCAACAACTGTTTCATCCGCAACCAGCTGCGAACGGGTCCTCTCCCTTCTCGTCTCCGGGACTGATTGAGTTGCAGCCACCACGCACTCGCGCCCGCCTTCAGCCGACACGCCACATACTTCACTTGCTTCTCCG
>NW_021539675.1:0-323 GCF_001605985.2 Dendrobium catenatum | reverse complement strand
TTAAATAAAAATTACAATTAATAAAATAAGATAAATTTAAGGGATCTCGGCCGTCGATCTTCAGCTCCTCCTCGGATAGGCATGGACGGTTGGATGTCCGCATCAGGTGGGAGGTGGGTATTTGGTGGAGCTGCAACGTTTGAAGAGGGTCAGTGTGGGTAAAGAGAGAGACATTCCTCTTGTAGTGCAACCAATCATCTAGCAGTTCATTGAGGTGTTCCAGCCAAAGTTTAAAATTGCGTAATCGAGTATTGAGGCGTTTTTCGTTCGTGAGACGAGGCGTAAGACTCAAAATCAAAAAATTGCGTAAACATAAAATGATA
>NW_021539674.1:0-339 GCF_001605985.2 Dendrobium catenatum | reverse complement strand
TCAATAAATTTTAATCAATTAATTAATTACTAATTTGAATAATTAAATTAGAATTTTCTAGAATTTTAAATGAATTATTAAATTTTTAGAATTTCTAGAATTATTTAACAATAATAATTAAGGGGAAAAATTTGAATTTTAAAATTAAATTTATTTCTGGAACTTTAATATTTTTCTTAAATATTAGATCTTCAAATGAGTAAATAAACTTTTAGTTTGTTCAATTTGAAAATTTCTACATTAAGTTATAAATTTTTGATGTTTTGACCTAATTTTGAACTATGCTTGACTGGAGAGTTGATTTTTTTTACTTTAACTTAATTTTAGAGTTCTAATATT
>NW_021539673.1:0-639 GCF_001605985.2 Dendrobium catenatum | reverse complement strand
CCAAAAGAGTCCCACTTGGATATTATAAAGATAATCCGTAGATATTTCTTAGGAACCCAAAAATTAGGAATCTAATATCCTAGGCATAGCACTTACTCTAAAATAATAGGATATTATAATTTAGATTTTGTAGGATATATAGTTGATAGAAAAAGCACTTCAAGAACATATCAATTTATATAATAGTTATAAGTCTCCTGGTCCAATAGAAAATATATCTCAGTTTCCCTATCCACTATTAAAGCTAAATATATAGCCTTAAAAACTTGTGTAGCCTAAGTTATTTGGTTAAAGAAATAAATAATGAATTTAGGATTAGTTGTAGGCATAATTTAAATCTTATTTGATAATACTAGTGTCATATGTATTTCAAAGAATTTAATCCAACACTCTAGTACAAAACATATAGATATAAGGCACCAAAGGAGACATAGAGCTACACCATGGAGACACTAAAATTCAACATGCTGATATTTTTATAAAACCACTGGCCTTTAAAACCTTTAGCACCTTAAGAACCAGATTATATGCGATAGACAATCATGCTTGAAATTGATGCTCTTTATTTTTTATATTACTATTTCTAATTTTTTATTTTATTTTATTTTATCTATTTATTTATTTCTATTTATGTGTTCT
>NW_021539672.1:0-480 GCF_001605985.2 Dendrobium catenatum | reverse complement strand
GCGCATCTTTTATTTTTTGCATCATTGGCCAATTTTTATTTTTTGAATATGCTTCCTTTCTTAAATCTTAAAAATAAAGGAAATCCCATCTTAGTGACAAAGCGAATTTTTTGATTAAGAAAATTATGAGTTAGATTCAAAAACTTGCAAGAGATTTCTATGCCATAAATAAAACGTAGGGAGATAAAAAATTTTGTTTCAAAAACCAATTTAAAAGACCAAAAAGATTTTAAATTAAAAGTATGATAACCTCTTTTAGAAAACAGAGATTGAGAAAAAAATGAGTTTCCTTCCTTTGACTATTTTAGAGAAGTCAAACACAACTTATAAAAGATTTCAAGAAAAATTGGGAAGTATATTTTTTATTTTTAGAAAAGGTAATGTGTGTGTTGATTAGAGAAAAAATTTCATGAAAACAAACATTTCAAAGAATAAATAAAACAAAAACACAAAATAAAAATGAAAAACATAAAAATAAAA
>NW_021539671.1:0-298 GCF_001605985.2 Dendrobium catenatum | reverse complement strand
TAATAAAATATTAACCAAAGCAAAAAGTATTCAAAAGAACATGACAAGTGTCATATAATATATAACCTAGGGTCTGTGGAAAAGTAATAGTGCCCAGACTCCACCAACAATAACCTGGATTCTAATCCTACAGAACGTCACAAATCTTAAAAACAATTCATTTTTATATTGATCTTAATCTTCTAGCTCCACTATTGGTCTCCTTTCTTTAACTTCATCATATTATGTTCTCCAAAAGGATATCCAAATTAAAAAAAAAATTCCTGTAAAAGGTTTTCTTTTCTCTTTGGATCTCTTA
>NW_021539670.1:0-203 GCF_001605985.2 Dendrobium catenatum | reverse complement strand
TACTGTATTTTCCACTAAATTGGCAAATTATCCGGTCAAAATGGCCAATCCTGCCATGAAAGTGAGATCTGAACTTTACCTTAGCCTTATGTATCACAACAATCATTGGGCCATGGTATCCTTTCATCCAAAATAAAAAATAATAATAAAAAAAGAAGAAGAGAACACCTTGATATATAAATATGGAAAAAAAAAGGATCATA
>NW_021539669.1:0-221 GCF_001605985.2 Dendrobium catenatum | reverse complement strand
ATAGGGGTTAACATCCCGAACGAACTTTCAACTGTTGTTCCTCCAAACCACCACTTGACACCATTATTCTGCAGGACCACCGCCAAAAGCTATTATTCCATCAAACCCCTACCTGACACTATTATTTCACCAGACCACCACCTGAAGCTATTGTTTCAACGGACCACCACCTAATGCCATTATTTAGCCAGACCACCACCTGAAGCTGTTGTTCCACCGAA
>NW_021539668.1:0-765 GCF_001605985.2 Dendrobium catenatum | reverse complement strand
GCCTACCTCCTTTGACTAAGTAGACTAGGGACCATGATGATCCGAGATGATGGAACTATGGGATCTCGATCGGGTCTATCATCACTCCCCCACCATTTGCTTTAAGTATGAGGTGTTGAAATTTTAAATATTAAATTTCCAAAATCTTAACTCTTCTAATACTTTACGTCGGATACCACATATATGTTTGAAAACTAGCCTTAATTGAAAGTTCTCTCTCATTATCGAGAGGGGTAATTAACTATTGAGGCTTGCGCCTATAGTAAACCTAAACTCAGATCATATAGTCTTCGTAAAATGAGGGTGAAATCTCTTGGTAATGTCTTATTCAAAACCCAGTCTTCCTTCTAAAATTTTTCCTCGGAACTTAAATGTTAAAACTCTCCTTGACAACCCGAAAAAGAGAAATGTGCAGCGGAGAAGCCGGGGCACGAATTTTCAGAGCCCACATTGTTTTATTTGCTTGTAATCCTAAGATACTTTCTTTAGAATAGATGAGACCTCTAGGGCTATGTTGAGGTTATTATTGATTTGTTTAATGACATAATCAGACGGCTATTCCATCCCTCTCTCTCTCTCTCTTGATGTCTTCTATAGAATGGTATAATGTTGGTTCCCAATCATAAGCAATTGAGTGCCAAGCAATCAAAGTTTGCAGAAATAAATAAAAGAAAATAGTTCTGTGATTCCTTTGTTTGCATTTAAGCTTGATTTGAGCTATGACCTATACTTTTTTTTGTTTATGCAACCAAAATGTGAGCTGAA
>NW_021539667.1:0-264 GCF_001605985.2 Dendrobium catenatum | reverse complement strand
TAGGAAGTACGAAGGCAAATTTGACTCGACAAGTTCTAGTGATCGTAGTCTGCAAAAGTTCTCCAAAATGACTGGAGAATCAAGGTTCCAGTGGGAAGCTGAGTCCTGAGTAACTACCAAATGTTCGTAAGCTCCAAAATCCAAAACCACGAAGGATAACTTCAAATTCGTCAACTTCAGTAAAGTCAGCATTGGGGAGAGCAATTCCCATAGCTTGAGTCTGAAGTCTGAATGGGTGTAAGAGGTCGGATCCAACAAGCTCAA
>NW_021539666.1:0-619 GCF_001605985.2 Dendrobium catenatum | reverse complement strand
TACCGCCGCGTATTTTCTAACACGCAACAAGAATCATTCTTAAATATAATTGTGCAAGCTAGGTTTAAAGCTGCTTGGTAATAATATTGACAATAGACGTACTGTAATTTAGTACATTAAAATGTCTCCAATAAGAAGACACAAGTTTATTATGTGGTTGAAAAACAATACAAGCTTCACATGACAAAAATGTTTGAAGCAAGATGTTAGTGTGTGGCATAATCCAACTTATTTGATGGAGTAATTTCTAATTTAAAAAAGAAATGTTCTTGCATTTACAATAAAGATAGACATCCATCATTGCATACTTGTAAATGGTTCCTGAAAGTTTTTTTATTATGTTGCATCTATGTGTTCTCCGGAACAAAATATACGACAATAAATTTATACTTTAAGTAGGGGTGTCAATATTTGACATGACACGAAAACCCGACCCAAAAAATTCGGGTTTGACCCAACCCGATTTCAAAATAGGTCAGGTTCGGGTTCCCGCACTACAGGAAAATCACCCACTTCCGGCGGCTTTTTCCGGCGGAATTTGACCTATTTCCGGCGGTTTTTTAATTTTCCGGCGGTTTTCCAGCGGCTTTCGTGCCGCCGGAAAAAACGGCGTAGGAAA
>NW_021539665.1:0-441 GCF_001605985.2 Dendrobium catenatum | reverse complement strand
AGGATTTTCGGAGGGGATGAGAAAAGAAGGTTGGAAAGTGCCCGCAGGATTTTCGAATAAACCCACAGTTTAATAGCAAATATGCTCACTAATATCAACTAACTTCCTTCACAACATTTTCTCATATTTATAGGCAAGAGAAAGGAATACCAAGAGTCACATGTCTTTAATTTCCATCTATGTTGCACGGATACTCCTATTTACGAGGCGTGCTGTATCAGATACGTGTCGGATACGGATACGCCTCTGATACGGCACAGATACGTGTCGGATACGGCATTGCCGTGTCCGATTAAAATATTATTTAAATTTGACTGGACACGCGTATCGGATACGCGTGTCCTATTAAAAAAAAACACTGAGCCACGATTTACCCTTTTCTTTTTGACTTTCCACCGTTTTCTCTCAAAACACGGAGCAACATTTCAAAGAGCTAGGTTT
>NW_021539664.1:0-398 GCF_001605985.2 Dendrobium catenatum | reverse complement strand
TGACCTTACTAGTCAAAATATGTAACCTTACTCGTTGGATTTGTCTCGTCGAGCCGCTCGATTCGATTATAAGCACGTTATGTTTGGAAACCGTTTGGTAATCCATATTGTGGTTTGAACCTTCCAACAACGCTTCTAACCCTTGGTTTGTCACCGTAGTCAACAGAAGATAGGGGTCAAAAAGACTGTTTCCGACGATGGAGGTTGAAAGGACTGTAGTAGGTGACAAATGTCGGGAGCACCGTAGTTGGCAGGAGACATGGGTCAGAAAGACCGTTGTCTGGCGAAGGAGGTCGGAAGGACCGTAATAGGTGATGGAGGTCGGAAGGACCGTGGTCGACAGGAGATAGGGGTCAGAGAGACCGTTGTATGGCGACAGAGATTGGAAGGATCATAGT
>NW_021539663.1:0-551 GCF_001605985.2 Dendrobium catenatum | reverse complement strand
GCGGAGGCCGGGGCCGAATTTTCGGAGCCCACAGATTAGTTATTGCACTATAATCCATTTACAAAAAGAGACAAGTAGTGCACGACAGTCTACTTATATAAAGCAGCAGACAACTCTATTCATAAGCTGTTACGCCATGCAATCGGATCCACAACACTCATATAAGTGGACAGAAGGCATGTTCAAACTCTCAAATGGAATGTTGTACACGTTCAAATGGCAGTTGCCTGCATAACTAAAATATCTAAAATGCCGCTGCACATGCACCGTAATTTGTATACACATAGGTACACAAAAAAGGGGCAAGGGCTTTACCCTCATGGGCTTCGACAAGTATGTTGTAGCAACACATATGATGTCAAGGGATGCTGCGTGGGTCAATAAATTTGAACCTGATCTTCTTAAGCATGAAAGTAGGAGTCGATAATGTTCAACAAATAATTATAAAAAGCCTCCAAATACCTGCATGGTCCCCGACGAGAGTGATATGTATATACATGTAGACCTGTCAATTTCGGGTTACGGGTCGAACCCGACCCGTAACTGACCCG
>NW_021539662.1:0-275 GCF_001605985.2 Dendrobium catenatum | reverse complement strand
CAAAAAATAAGATCCAATCAAACTTGTTTACAAAAACCATCTCATAAATGATAAAGCAAAAGTACTTTTTCTCAATCATAGAATTTTAAATCAAGCATTTGAATTCATCAAATAGTTAATGAGTTCTCTAAGTTTTAAAAGTTTTGAAAAGAGGGGATAGCTTGCCTTTTAGTGGACTCATTTTATGCCTCTTGAATATTTGATTGGCTCTTTGATCATCTTTTGATTTTTGATACACCATTGTGTATAATTTTTCTTTTTCAATTTTGGCGTCA
>NW_021539661.1:0-310 GCF_001605985.2 Dendrobium catenatum | reverse complement strand
TATTTGGACATATGTTACTTATTTCAAGAAAAAAAAAAAATATTAGTTTGCTAATTTTTTTCTTATACACCAACTCATCCTTTTTAAGTGTTCCATGGCTTTTAGTTATTATCCCATATTCTTCCCTTTTGCCCTAGCCAGTCCTGTTCATATGTTATTTCAGATTTCCTAAATCGCTCCGAGTTCTCCATCCTGACTTTTGACTTTACTATTTGCTATTGCTATAGTGGTGAAAACATTTTCTGAAATGAAGATTATTAAGTATCAATTGCATAGCAAAATGGGTGATGACCGGCTCAATGACTATCTA
>NW_021539660.1:0-410 GCF_001605985.2 Dendrobium catenatum | reverse complement strand
GACATATCAAAACAACATGAATAGTGAAAGAATCAAAGAACTAGAAAATCAAATTGCATCACTCACAGGCCAACCTAGAAAATCACCAACACAGCATGCATCATATAACTCTAGGAAGAGGCACCACCACCCACATAGGTTAGTAAATCCATTTCCTAGTGTTAGGTGCTTCTCTTGTGGCATGCTAGGTCACATAGCCCGCACATGCGCACATGCACAATTCACCGTAGGACACACTTAGTATGGAGACCCAAACTGCATCCATCACAACATAGCTTGCATACATCTCATTCATGCAAGCATAAGGTGGAACCCAAACTCACTTGGGTTCCCAAATATAATCTTTCAATGAAATTGTAGGGGTGCTCTCACAAAAGTCCTAGTGAGAGCATGTGGTACCTAGATAGTGG
>NW_021539659.1:0-233 GCF_001605985.2 Dendrobium catenatum | reverse complement strand
AAAAAAAAAAATCATTTCTGATACTTCCTAACTGAGTCTTTTCAAATCTATCTCTATCTTTATTAATACAAATCGAATATAATAAATCTACTCTCCTGATCATGTTATCGAAAGATAGACGTTTTATGTTATCAAACCATCTAACCTTATTTGCCACTGAAGTTACTCGAACATTTTCATATGCATACTTCTTTCCCAATCTATTTCTAAATGTAAAGTCACTCATTCATTTG
>NW_021539658.1:0-226 GCF_001605985.2 Dendrobium catenatum | reverse complement strand
TTTTTTTAATTATTTTTAATTAATTAAATTAATTAAAAGTTGATTTTCACTTAAAATTAAGTTAAGGTTGTAATTTATATCAAATTAAAGGGATTTTAATTTTCACTGATTAAGGGTTAAATTATGATTAATTAGGTATTATAGGTATTTTTTATAATTAAAATTGATTTATTAGAATTTTTTAAGTCTAGAGGGTAATTAAGGGATTAATCCTAAGTAAATTAAT
>NW_021539657.1:0-325 GCF_001605985.2 Dendrobium catenatum | reverse complement strand
TATAAGGTGGAGCGTTACTTTGCAGTCAACGGGTTGATAGATGATGAGAAGCTAACGGCGGTAGGTTCGTGTCTGGAAGGGAAGGCGTTGGCCTGGTATCAGTGGAGAGACAGGAGAAAACCTATCAGGAACTGGAGAGAGTTCAAGGATTTTTTATTAGAGCGTTTCCGAGCTGATGGGAGAGGAGACTTCTATGAGCAGTTCTTTGCCCTGACTCAGGAGGGGACCGTGGCTGACTATCGGGACAGATTCGAGTATTTGGCTAGCCGTCTGGATCACATCTCAGACTCAGCCTTAGAAGGGAACTTCATGAAGGGGCTGAAAC
>NW_021539656.1:0-973 GCF_001605985.2 Dendrobium catenatum | reverse complement strand
ATCAAGGCGTAAACAGGCGAGGTTAATAATTCCGTATTCGTCATCGCCGTGGAATTTCCATCTTCCTTCTCTTTGCATTTGCCGCCGCCTAACCTGAGCTGCCCAAGCCGCCGACCACCTTGGCTGCTCCCCACCCACCGGCAAGTCACTCTCCAGGCTTCTGGCCGCCACCCATGGCCCTCCCGTGCAGTCAACAGAGTTTCTTCTCTGTTTTGATTTCACAAAGGTAGCAGAGATTCTTCTCTGTTTGAATTCACATAAGCCAGAGAGTTTTTCCCTGTTTGGATTTCATGCAAGCTAAAATCCCTGCCAGCCAGCCAGCCGTGACTTCAGCCCACCGTCCCCTGGCTGTTTTCCCCTGCAGCTGGATTGGAGAGTTTTTCCTCTGTTTGGATTTCACGCAAGCCAAATCCCTGCCAGCCAGCCGCTCACCGAATTTTCCTGCACCCCTTACTGCCGTTACTCCTTGTTGCCAGACCGTGGAATTCAAGCAGTTAATGCTGATTAATTGCTTACTCAATCAGCCATATTAAGGCAATTAATCCCTAGCATTTGATGATAATTTGAAATTCAAAAAAGGGCTGGATACGTTGGCATCTATGAAAGGAAACTTTCCTTTTATTGAATCCTGATTTTATTACAGGTTTTATTTAAAATCTGTTACTTATTTATGTGGGCCCCATTTGATTAAATACTTAAGCCTTCTCCCTTCCATGTGGCCGGCCCATTGATGGCTCCTCTCTCTTCCCCATTTGACAATAATAACACCACAAAATCAGCCCAAAATTCTTCCCCTTTTACCGCCCCATTAATACCATTTGATTTAATTTGAATTCCTCAAATTAATTCCCTCCCACCCCTACCAAAATAGAAATTCCTGCACCCAACTCATGGTCTCTCCCTTGGCCGAATTCTCCCAAGCCCGCTAAAGCTCGAATGCTTCTCCCGGGCCGCCGAATACACCTTCAAGAAA
>NW_021539655.1:0-235 GCF_001605985.2 Dendrobium catenatum | reverse complement strand
ATAGGTTGATGATGGTAGTCCGATGGTTGAGGTTAGGTGTTAGTGCTTTAATATTGATGGTTTGGTGATGGTTGTGGTTTTAAGATGGAGGTTGGGTGGCAGTGATCTGATGATAGAGGTCGAGCAATCATAGTCCATAATTGTTTCCAGGTAACGACGTCCTAATGACAGTGTTTCGACGATGATTATCTGATGAAGCAGTCAGATGGTGATCCAATGAAGATGAATGGGTGGT
>NW_021539654.1:0-318 GCF_001605985.2 Dendrobium catenatum | reverse complement strand
ATTCGACCCAATCCGAGCCCAAATGGGTCTGAATCAAAGACCCGAAGCGTTGTTAGAAGGTTCAAAAAAAAATTTGAGTTACCAAACGGTCTCCGATTTTAACTAGCTTATACTCGAATCGAGCGGGTCGACGAGACAAATCCAACGAGCTCAAGATCACTGAATTCCGACATCATTAAGGCCTTCAAATACCCAATAAACGGTGCATGATCAAAGGATTCGATATCGGCCGTCCATTCAAAAAACTCCCAATTCGCCCCTGATCTCACGCCTATTTACAAGCTATGCCACTCCAGAAAAACTATAAATAGATCCCTC
>NW_021539653.1:0-311 GCF_001605985.2 Dendrobium catenatum | reverse complement strand
GTCCTGGGACGAACAGGTTTCGTCCTGGGATGATTTTATACAGTGTGTTTCATCGAGGGACGAAAATAATTTCGTCCTGTACGATCGCATACATAGAGTTTCATCCATGGATGAAAATAAATTTCGTCCTGTACGATCTCATACAGAGAGCTTCGTCCCGGTACGAACCATATTTTTCGTCTGGACGAACAGTGCAAGGTGAGAATCCCGAGAAGTTCATCCCGAGATGAATATTACATTCGTCCTGGACGATTAGGACTTAGAAAATTTTCTACCCGCCTGTTCGATCCATTGCTCTTTCGAGTGGTTAA
>NW_021539652.1:0-234 GCF_001605985.2 Dendrobium catenatum | reverse complement strand
TTACTGCAATTACAAAGTCTAAAGATTTAAACATTTAGTCTATTGACAATCTTCTTGTTTCACTCATTGTTTATGAGCAAGGAGTAAGTCAAAGGAAGATTGATGCAGGTGAACCAAGAAAAGAGAAGAATATAGCACTAAAAGTAGAAGAGTCAGAGAGTGAAAACTCACAACCTGAGGATGAAGATGATGTTGCCCTGATGACTAGACAATTCAGAAGCTTTTTAAAGAGGA
>NW_021539651.1:0-910 GCF_001605985.2 Dendrobium catenatum | reverse complement strand
TTCATAATTTGATAATCCAAACTCGTTATTTTAAAGGCTAAAAATTTTTTTAATCCAATATCCAATTCAAGGAATAAACGGGAAAAAGAAAAATTAATTTTTCAAAACTCCTTCCATAAAATATATCTAATAGAAGATCAATGTACGAATTTCTGAATCAGGAACAAAAATTTTCAAGCACAAGTTTCGAACATATCATGGATTTTCTTAAGTTTTTATTAGTATAAAAAAAATAAGCATATTTTTTTGTGGGCTCATTTTATACCCTTTATCACTTGAATGGCTATTTGAGCATCTTTTAATTTTAATACACTTTGTGTATTTTTTTTTTAAATTTGGCGTCATTGTGCATCTTTTGATTTGGTATCATTGGCCACTTTTTTTTTAATTATTTTCAAAAAATATGCTTTCTTTCTTATATTTTCAAAATCAAAGTAAACCCAAATTATTGACAACACGAACAACTTGATCAAGAAAATTTTATGGTGGATTCAACAATCTTGTAAGAGATTCTTATGCGATAGAAAAAATATAAGGAGATAAAAAAAATAGTTTCAAAATCTAATTTAAAATATGATGAAGATTTTGAATCAAAAGTAAAATAACATCTTTAAGAAGAGAGAAAGAGAAACAAAAATACGAGTTTCCTTCCTTGGATTGTTTTAGAGAAGTCAAACACAACTTACCAAAGATTTCATAAAAAAAAAAAACACGAAGTAGATTTTTCATTTTTAGAAAAGTGAAAGTGTGTGTTGATCAGAGAAAAACTTTCACGAAAAAAAATTTCAAAGAATAAACAAAACTAAAAAACAAAATAAAAAAAGAAATACACAAAAACACAACCCAAAAACACGAAAGGCTCTTAACTATTATTTCTCTCCTGGTTTGATGCTTCAGAGACCAGATCTGC
>NW_021539650.1:0-703 GCF_001605985.2 Dendrobium catenatum | reverse complement strand
TTACTTATCAACGGCGGTCCAAGCCGCCGCTAAACCACCGGTTTTATTTATAATCCGGCGGTTTGCCTGCGGTTTCTGGACCGCCGTTAATACCGGCGGTTTAACATATAAAAAACACCGGCAAACCGTCGTTAACAAACGACGGTTTAACCGCCGGCTAAACCGCCGGTGACACCGGCGGCCAATGAACCGCCGCCAGGAACCGTCAGTAATAGCCATTTTTCCTGTAGTGACTCTGCCCCATTTATCGATCATCAGGTGCTCTATACCTCTCGTACCCAATCTAACCGTGGAAAGACTCTTCACACCAACTCATTCAAACGATTTCGTGGTAGAGGGTCCCCACACAATCCATCCCCCAGTACCAGAAAATCTCTGGCACCTACCAGCTTGACTTCACCAAGACCCATCTGTCAATTATGCAGGAAAAGCAATCATACAACACTTTCCCGTTGGCATATATGCAACCTTGAATATGCTCCAACCTTCTCTCTTAGCAACAGTCGAACTCACCCACTGAATGGGTCTTAGATTTGGGAGCATCCACGCATCTTACATCTAAGTTCACCAACTTACAGCAACCAACACGTTATAAAAGTTCAAACTCCATCTCAATTGTAAATGAAATTACGTTACCCATACAACACAGCGGGCAAGGCATCTTACCTCTCCCAGACTCCACCCATAAGCTTCGACTACACAA
>NW_021539649.1:0-1394 GCF_001605985.2 Dendrobium catenatum | reverse complement strand
AAGTCTATCTTTGAGTTTTTATCACTAAAATAAAAAATTATAATGAAATTTGATACTTATAAAATAATGTATTTTCGACTAATGAAAGTATATAACATAACATTCCAAATGATACTCTTAATTATAGATGCGGATTATAGCATATGCATCCTTAGATCTCTGTCAATTTTATAGCGATGAAAATAAAGGTTTATGGACTTCCTTCATCTTTTAAATTTTCATAGAACTTGGAATGTTTTAACAATCTATGTCTAGCCAGACCAATATTTCATTTCAATACTCCTAATTATTCCAACATTCTTCAATTAGTGCAATACATCACACTTTGTTTTAACTACACACATGGTCATTGTATACATTAAACAAATAATATGAGATGTTGAAAAAATTAATACATTCATTAAAGAGAAATATTCTACATTAGTGCATATTATGCTTTTGCATCATTAGACTAAAACTAGATAATTAGTTAGACTTGAAGGAAAAAATAAGCCAACTCATATTTATTTTATTCATTGGAAGAAAAGATACAAGACAAGTAATAAGAAAATTATCTCCAGGAAGGATCAAAAGATCTTCTTCACACTCTTTCCACCAATCAAAGAGTTACTTTCACAAAAAGGTTATGATCTTCTTAAGGAAAGTAATCTTGCACTTCTCTAGCCTCCCTTATACTTTAGTCTAAGGAGGCACAAAAGATTTGTACATACAAATACAGGATTTCACTTAAGTGACATAATTCTCTAAATAAAAGAACTAAAATACTATTTATAGTAATTATAGGATGGGTTTAAACACTAGGGATCTTGATAAGGTGTTCTCGCAGTGGTGAAAAATGAACTAGTGTCTTAGTACTATAAAGTTTGCTCTACTACGGTAATGGTTGACGTGGCACAATTACTAATTAAAATGGCACATCTTTTGGCTAGGTTGGCAAGGATCCTCATGATGTAACTTCTCCATAGCGGTGCTCCAGAATTTTGAGTATTGTGGTGCCCAAATGGGGAATCCATTACTAAGGAATACAAAGGCATGACACTATGGCACTCATTTTTTCTAAGACACCTTGCATTGTGGTGTTGTGTAATGTAACGATGCTAACTATGATATCATTGAGGTGCTTACAAATAGATAAGATTGGCACTATAATGTTAGAAATTTGCACCTCATCATGATTGATCTCAGTGTTGTAATGAGATATATGTTGGCACTGCGGTGCTGCTTAATGATAGGGACTATAGAGTGAACTTTTGAATGTTATTAAATTTTAGGACTCTATCACCCCTAACTAATGCTACAATTTTCTTTGATATAAAAAAAACAAACCCCTACTTAATATAATTAAGTATATGTATTTAATCAAATAATAAAGTGATAGAAAGAGTATCAAACTC
>NW_021539648.1:0-215 GCF_001605985.2 Dendrobium catenatum | reverse complement strand
TGGGCCGTCAACTCCGCATTCATGGCTCTCTATGCCTATGCCGCCGTTGTCATCTGTTGGTCAATCTGGGCTTTCCGCCTCTCCTTCGGCGACCCGCTTCTCCCGTTCTGGGGCCGTCCGGATCTTGCCGTACTCACTAATAGCTATATCACCTCCCCAGGCTTCGCCGGCATGTATCCAGCCGCAACACTTGTCTACTTCCAATCGGTGTTCGC
>NW_021539647.1:0-306 GCF_001605985.2 Dendrobium catenatum | reverse complement strand
CACCTCCAACAATGAAAGGTTGGTGGGGAAGTTCACCACAATGGAGGAAATGTTGAAGAAATTACTTGAGATGAAAACCAATCCGGCGACATCGGAAGTAAGAGAGATCGCCGACGGCCATGGCATGGGAGGAAATCCGATTGCGGGGGAGGAGAAATTCGGAGGTGGAGATCCTAGAGAAAGAGAACGACATGCCTCCGCTAGAGCCCCTTTCGAGAGAAGAGATGAGCATGGGATATGACAGAAGGGGGGCTGATTTTGGTGGGAGTAGAGAGGGATCGCATCGCCGAGGTACTGAATTCGAAA
>NW_021539646.1:0-228 GCF_001605985.2 Dendrobium catenatum | reverse complement strand
AAACCCGATTTTGACCCGGCAATCCGAGATTGACCCGATTTTGACCCATTTTTTACCAAAAAAGAGGAGATTGACCCATTTTTGACCAAAAAATTAGCCATTTTCTTGTTGGAAATGGGTTATTCGGGTCGTGTGGGTTGACCCAGCCGGACCCGAAGCGAGTCGAGTTCGGGTTGACCCGAATAGTGCAGGGTAAGTTTCGGGTTCGACCCGAACCCGACCCTTGAC
>NW_021539645.1:0-312 GCF_001605985.2 Dendrobium catenatum | reverse complement strand
CGGAATAGGGGCTGCCAAGACTGGTGGATTTGTCAAGCATTGTTTGATATTTTCAAAAGCAGATTGACATTTTTCATCCCAAATGAATTTTGCATTCTTTTTAGCAAGGACCGAGAATGGTTGACATCTTCCAGAAAGATTGGAAATGAATCTTCTTATATATGACAATCTACCTTGAAGATACCTTAATTGAGTAAGGCTCTTAGGAGATGGCATATTTAAGATAGCTTCAATTTTGGCATGATCAATTTCGATTCCGCGGTGCCTTACAACGAAACCTAGGAATTTCCCCGACGTGACACCAAAGGCGCA
>NW_021539644.1:0-306 GCF_001605985.2 Dendrobium catenatum | reverse complement strand
TTGATATGATTCTGATTTCCGTATCTGTCTGTAAGCACATCTGATTCTGATTTCTGTACGATATGAATTGATCTGATCTGTATGATATGATTTCTGTATGATTCTGATACGATTATGTTTTGTTCCGATATGATCTGAATTTCTGATTTCTATACAATTCCGTTTCTGATTTGATATGTCTGATCTGTTCTGTTTCTGATTTGATACGACTTCTGTTTCCGTACAGTTATGTTTGATTTAATATTTGTTCAGTTCTGTTTGATTTGATTTGTCCGTGTCTGTTCTGATTTGATCCGTTCCGTTCTG
>NW_021539643.1:0-912 GCF_001605985.2 Dendrobium catenatum | reverse complement strand
TGGAATGGTGGAAATGTGTTAGAACTTGTGTGAGTTTTGGAAGAGTAGAAATTATGTATTTTGGAAAAAAGAAAAGTAAATTGTGTATGTTGGGTTGAAAAGTAAAAATTAAGTGAAAGGTTTATGTTTTGGAAAGGTGCTTTGAATATTGAAATGTTTAAAAAATATTTTGATAAGGAAAAGTGTATAGTATGATTTTAGGATTGGGAGAAGTGTATAAGTGTGAAAGGTAAAGTGTTTGTTTTGTGAAAATTGTATAAATTTAGAAGGGTGGAAGTAAATATTGGAAAGGTATACAATATACTTATAAAGTAAAGGTTCCAAAAGTGCAATCAACAAAGCCAATGTTCAAGCCCGAAGAAAGGTACGTCTTTATTTTCAATAAATTTTAATTATTTTATTAGTAATTATCAAATGTGCTTTCTAATCCCTGTTTTTCCCTATTTTTCCTGTTTATTTGCATGAACTACGAGGAACGGTACCGGTCGAGGGAACAAAAGGACAAGGAGCTAAAGGCGTCAGTCGCCTCTATCCAACCGGGTAGAGGTGCTACGGGCGAAACCACCGGGTCGTAGCCCCCGGTGACTGTAAGTATTTCTAAACTTAGAAAACATTTAGGGGCCCCTTGATGTGGTGTGCGTAAACCCTTCCCTTTTAGGTCCCTGTAGTAACTTCAATTTTATTAGGTTTACTTTTATTTGCTTTTAGATCCTTAAACCCCTTTTACAAATCCTCAAAGTCCTATGGGTTAGTAATAACAAAAATTTCACCCTATACAACAGTAGTGACACTTAAGGACAAAAATTAAGGACTGAGTCTTAGAAAACTTAGATTTAGGATGCATGCACATTTTAGGATAGAAATATATAACATACAAAACTTAGTGACACCTCACCTTAGGATTAGTGAATA
>NW_021539642.1:0-1195 GCF_001605985.2 Dendrobium catenatum | reverse complement strand
GGGCAAAAGGCGTTTATGAATATTTCAAAGTACCCACCTACATGCACCGTAATTTGTATACACATAGATACACTAAAGGGGTAAATACAATCACGACTAGCATGGACCCCGGCGAGCGTGTTATAAATACACACGTGACGTCTAGGGATGCTACGCAGGTCAATAAGTGAATTCAAGTTCAAACCTGATTCTTCTATACGGATCAATAGAAGTCGACAAGGTTCGAACCATCAAATAAATACACAGTTGTGGCAACCGGTGTATTTGTTTTAATACACTCATATTAGGCCTTCAAGACTTATAATCAAGAGAATTCACTAATAAAGGCATAAAGCCTATGAAACCCTATTCTCCTAAGAAGATAAATAGGAGTAGACAGGGTTCGAACCATTAGATAAATATGCGGTTACGAAGTTGATCGAAATATTTATTTTATACATTCATATTAGGCATTCAAGGCCTTTAATAAAGAAAATTCACAAACAAAGGTATAAATCTAGGAAACCCAATCCTCTGTCGACAGCTCAACAGAGTTGACAAGGTTCACCCATAAAATGAAAATATTTTCAAATAGAAATGACCTCAAAGTCACCCCGATGATGGCCGTGTTGAATGTTTATCTCAACCAGAGGGATTCACAAATATTTTCAAATGCATCCCAAAAGTCCATTCAAATTCTAAAATCCAAAAATCCCAAAATCCAAAGACATTTAAATTTGCAATCAACCATAAAAAATTTCTAAAAATAAAATCCATCCACCATCTGCAACAGTTTGTCGGGGTGGACAAGTTAAAACTACTTCAACTCAAATAGAGCTAATGCCTAGTCAAAAATACCACTAGGATCCATTCTCAAACAATCTCCTGCCAATAAAGACGTGGTACGTGTCCTCTAACCGTCAGTTTTGTCTCCAAATAGCACCGTAGAATAAGCAGTTATAATTCGGGACCCTCTAAACCGAGTGGTTTTGCCGCCAAATAGCACCATGAAACACCGGTTGTGGCCAGAGCTAATACGTTCCTTAGTGGCATCAAATCATTGAGATATGAATCAATAGGATATGATTGATAGGGCATAAAGCCCTCTGTTAGTTAAGGTGGATTCAAATTTGTCCCTTTAGGTAAACATCTATCCCAGGTCTACAAGGTTCCCTTGGACGAAGCAACCCATGACTGCCGACAAGGAGCCTTCTGT
>NW_021539641.1:0-385 GCF_001605985.2 Dendrobium catenatum | reverse complement strand
GCCTTAATTAATCAGACAAATCAAGGAAGTAATTAAGCATGATTGATACAATCACATCGTCCTGGATAATCGCAGGATTGGCCAGTATGATCTATTCAAAAACCTTAGTTACTTCTGGATGATAAATATCGGTCAGCACAAATTAAGGGCGATGTGATGGACGATCGGGATCAGACAGCTTGAATTCAGGGAGATGCTCTGGATGATTTTCCTCTGATTTGAACTGATCGGCCTGGACAATCGTGAGTTCGTCCTGGATGATCAAGCTAATTTTCAATCATCCAGTTTGCATTCAGGGTAATGCTCTGGCCGATCTCATGGGATTTGTACTGATCGGCCAGGATGATATCCATATCAGCCTGGACGATATTGTCGACAACTTGCA
>NW_021539640.1:0-454 GCF_001605985.2 Dendrobium catenatum | reverse complement strand
GCATTTATTTTCCAAAGGATTTCCAAGAGCCATTTCGAAAAAACAGCCCAGCAATTCACGGAACCAAGGAGCCAGCAAGCAGACCGAGAATTCAAAGCAGCACAGCAACGAGAAAATACATCCCAGTTCAGAAAAAACAGAGGCCGGGCGGACTCCCAAGGGAAAAGCACTCCATTATAAATTCTAATGCTTTGAATTCAGCCACCAATTAAAGAGCAAGCCACGGATCTCCAAGAGACAATAAGAAAAGGGGAAGGGAAAGGGACAAGGCCACTCCAAAAGTAATTCTTCTTAATGAGGTACCTTTTTGGAATAAATGAGCTACTAAAGTCCAGCTTCAAGCAACTAAAAGAACAAGCTCAACGCCATGTGCTCCAAAACAGCCAACCCGAGAACCATCATCAAAACAGCCAACCTGTGAACCATCAGTGGCCAAGGACCAATCGAGCCAGCA
>NW_021539639.1:0-1402 GCF_001605985.2 Dendrobium catenatum | reverse complement strand
AACATTTAAATCATTATTGTTGCGTCCAGGAGTATTCGCGGCGGTAGAGAAATATAAAGTTTAGCATCTTAGTATTGTACAAAAATTTGGTACGCAATCAGATAAGAGAGAGGGTGTAGCATTTACTAGAGACACCAAGTTTTTTACGTGGAAAACCCATAAAATGGGGAAAAATCACGGGGCCTAGCTCAGTTTGAATGAATCCACTAGCATTGCAGTTGATTAAAAATGAGGCCCTTCCCTGGGAGAAGGCCTTGGCTTGATGTACATCATATGAAATACATTACATGGTAGGAATACAAAGAATCACGATTGACGTGTTCGTTTGGTCAGAAGGACCATAGTCTCGTGATGGACATTAGAAGAACCGTAGTCAGCGGGCGACGAAGGTCACAAAGATCATTGTCTGGGGACAAAGGTCCGAAGGACTATAGTCGGTGGGCGACGCAAGTCAGGAGGATTGTTGTCGTCGGGCTACAGAGGTCGGAAGGACTGTAGCCGGTGGGTGACGTAAGTCAGGAGGACCGTAGTCGGAGGGCGACGGAGGTCGGAAGGATTGTAGTCGGTGGGCGATGTAAGTCAGGAGGACCGTAGTCGGCGGGTGATGGAGGTCAGAAGGACTGTAGTCGGTGGATGATGTAAGTTAGGAGGACCATAGTCGGTGGGCTACGGAGGTCGGAAGGACTGTAGTCGGTGGGTGACGTAAGTCAGGAGGATCATAGTCGGCAGGCAACGGAGGTTGGAAGGATTGTAGTCGATGGGCGACGTAAGTCAGGAGATCTATAGTCGATGGACGACGAAAGTCAGAAGAACCGTTGTCTAACAACAGAGTTTAGAAGGATGACGTCAGATTGAAGTCCAACAATTGATAGAAATCCATTATCGGACAAATGTCAGACGAAAATCCATCTAAGGGCAGAAGTCTGGTGTCATGTAGAAATCTGGCAATGAGCAGAGATCCGTCAGGCAGAATTCTGGCATCACTTAGGTGTCGGACATAACTCCGGCATCACTTGGGCGTTAGACAGAATTCTGGAGCGACTTGGATATTAGATAGAATTCTGGCGTCACTGGAAAGTTGGGCGGAATTCCGGCATCACTTGGAAGTCGGGGGGAATTCCGCCCTCACTTGGAAATCGGGCAGAATTATGGCGTCACTTGGAAGTCGGGCGGAATTCTGGCGTCGTTCGGAAGACGGGCAGAATTTTGGTGGCGGTGGTCGAGGAAGAATTTCTTCCCTCATAATCTTCTCTTCTTACTTGGGGCCCTCTCTTAAGAGAAATGAGGGGTCTATTTATAAATATTCTAAAGTGGCATGACCTATAAATAGGAGGAGGATCAAGGGAAAATGTGAAGTGGTTCGATGGACGAGCGATATTGAAACCCATGATGGTGAATCGTT
>NW_021539638.1:0-202 GCF_001605985.2 Dendrobium catenatum | reverse complement strand
GAATAATTAAAATTAATTAATAATTATTATTAATTTTGATTAAAATTAATCAAAATTAATTTTAATCAAAATTGTATGAACTATCTCTCCCTTTCCTCCCTCTGCTGTTCAGCGGGTCTACGGGATTTGGCCGAGCGTGCATAAGGGAGAAAGTTACCTTCCCAACTAGCGAGCTCCTGTGTTGTTTCCGCTCAAAATGTCG
>NW_021539637.1:0-386 GCF_001605985.2 Dendrobium catenatum | reverse complement strand
AAAACCGCAAGATTCTACTCTAACTTCTAATTCACAATACCATTGCAACTATTCTAACCCCCATCGAGGGTTGAGATTACATGTAAATTAGCATGGACTAGATAATCCATTCATTAAGGATTTCTTGATGTCATTCTATGAAAAAATTATTCTGTGCAATCACCCGATGTTGTCTGAATTGAAGGCCAATCAGGACGAGCCACATGACTTTTTTGTTGTGAACCGGTGCTATGTACCGGGTGACGTGACGCATCCTGACTTGCCTCTGAACAATCTGATGACTGCACATAATAATTTCTCCATTCTATGAGAATGAAGTCAGGGTTGGTTACATTCTTTCATTTAGCACAAACGTTATGCATTGAGGTACTCTTTATTTGATTGGC
>NW_021539636.1:0-530 GCF_001605985.2 Dendrobium catenatum | reverse complement strand
TCCTCTCCTTGCAATGTAAGGGTCACTCTCTTACACTACCCGCTACAGCGCTCCTTTCACGTGCCCAAAATGACTCCTACACCTTTCCCCTGTGTCACTGGTAGCCCCACCCTCTCCACCAACCTGCAAGCAATGAAGTTGTGGGTGGCCCCACTATCAATCAGAACCATCACCTTGTACCCTGCAATCTCCCCTTCTAGCTTCATGGTGGAATGTGATGTAAGTCCTGCTATTGAGTTGAGTGAAACCTCCACCATAGCCAAATGAGGGTGCTCCTCCTCTTCTCCCGCCTCCTCAGTTGCCCCTGTGTCCTCTTCCTCCTCCTCAGAATCCCCCACTATGATCACATGTAGTGTCTTCTCCTTACACCGATGCTCGGGTATGAACTTCTCATCAAATCGGTAGCAAAGGCCCTTGGCCCTTTTCTCTTTCAGCTCTGAATCAGTTAATCTCTTGAACCCTCCTTTGTTCACTGCCGTAGTGAGTTTCTCCTTGGCTATCTCCCTAGGAGGAAGGATGGTAGTCACCCT
>NW_021539635.1:0-988 GCF_001605985.2 Dendrobium catenatum | reverse complement strand
ACTTTGGACTTATAGCTAACCCTCACTCAACCAAGTATTCATCTGACACAACGGCTTAATTTTGCCTTTTTGTTTCGAAACGGCAAAGTTATTTTTGACTGCTATTTGTATATGACATTTTTGCAAAACTGTTTTTACGAAACTTTTTTTTTTTTACTGTTTTCAAAATCTTTTTTAATATTGGTTTCTCCGTTACAAACCTCCATTCTATTAAACAAAACTTTAAACACTATCTTTTATAAGAGATATCGGGTAACCAAATGAAGCCAATTAATACATCATAGATAGCAAACACATTTCTATATTGACAACCACATTAATGATTATGGTGGATTCTAAGCTCTTAGTACAAGAATAGGAGAAGCAGGTGCAAAAGTAGTAGCAGTAGTACGCGCTTCCCTAGTAGCAGGAAGGGAGGATAGGAATTAGTGCGCTACCTTCTCCCCAAGGCCTCCTCGGTCTTCTTGGAACTACTATAGAAGTATGTCGACACATAGCATAAATTAAATATAGAAGATAAAGAGAGAAAAAGAGAGGCTCTTTGTTTTAAAGAACCCGTTAACCTTCTTCCTTGAGATCTCCTCCAAGCCATTGGAGCATCAAAGTCTCAATAAGTCTTCATCAAAGAAGAGGTGGTTAATAAAATCATGCTAAAACATATTTATCTAATATTTCAAGCTCAAATTGATCCACTATAATGTACACTCCGGGCTCGTAGAATATTAATATTTATGATAAGCCCTCAGTCTATCTTAATGATGGTGATAAATTTATATGATTCTTAGAGTGATATATTTTAGTTATTTTAAGGAGTTTTTTGGTCGTAAGTACTTCAAAGCGAGAAAGACTTCTAAGTTTTAAATGAGGTATAAAATAAAAACAATAATTTTGAAAGTCAAGAAATCACTTTCACTTGTATTTGACTTTACCCATTAAAAATAATCTAAAATTTTAAAAAATATATAAAACAAACAATGTGCACGAGAAG
>NW_021539634.1:0-256 GCF_001605985.2 Dendrobium catenatum | reverse complement strand
TCTTGTGTTTTTGCCTCTTATTCATGGAAACTCACAAACACTTATTTTTTGAATGTGATTTTTCATTTCTAGTTATTACTAAGCTCTTAGCCATTTTGAGATGCTTCTTATTTAGGCCAACTTTAATGCAACTTTTGAAATTTTTGAGAAGCAGTAGCTCTTTAACAATAAAGATAAGCTCTTTTGTTATTTATCTATTTGTTGTTTGGTCTATTGTAACTGGAAAGAACGCAACAATCGTAGATTCTCTGGAATG
>NW_021539633.1:0-232 GCF_001605985.2 Dendrobium catenatum | reverse complement strand
GAATATACTAAAGGTAATTAAATGAATTCATAAACAAATCTTTGATTTGAATTTCTTTTGTGTAAATATTATTGTAATATGTTGTATGTATAATGTAGCCGGACCTAACAGCTCCAGGAGTCGAAATTTTAGCAGCATGGTCACCACATTATAATCCTAAAGTACCATATAACATTTTATCAGGCACATCAATGGCATGCCCTCATACAACAGGTGTTGCCGCCTATGTCAA
>NW_021539632.1:0-782 GCF_001605985.2 Dendrobium catenatum | reverse complement strand
ATTTCTTCTTATATAAAATTATAGCAATTTATTTAACTTATATTATTTTAAATCTCAAACATCCAAATTTATTCATTTTAAATTAATAAAATTTGAAACAATAAAATCTAAATAGTCATTTAATAATTAATTAATTAATGCCTAAACACAAAAGTCCAATTAAAACTATTATTTTTATTAATTTTATCTATCATAGAAATATCTTTAAAATTATGGATTTTTTTTATGTAATATCAAAATAACAAAAATTTGTATTGTCATCAAATAATTATATATGTATTTTTCTTATAAATTATGAATAATAGAGAAATCAATATGTCATTATATGAAAAATGGGAATGATTATTTTTAAGCTATTGACAAAATATTTTATCGATGATAAATTTTTGAATCTTTTAATTAATATATCTCTAATTCTTTCCCATCTTCCACCCTCTAGGCCTCGATTAAACGAAAAAAAAAGATCAGTAGAGATTTAAGCAAATCTAAAGAAAAAATAATAAAAATCCTAACCTTGATGATAAATTATGAAAATTACTTTAAATAATTGATTTTTAAAAACCATTGCATATAATTTTTATACTTTTAAAATTTCATGAATCTTTAATCTATACTATTATTATAAAATGACTTTCATATGACATTCTAAGCATTTATTTAATTCTTGTTATTTCAAATCTCAACCATTCAAATTTAATTCAATTCTAAATAATAACATTAATTATTAATTTAAATAATTTCTTTAAATTTTGAATTTTTAAAAGATCGAATATAAAAGTTAC
>NW_021539631.1:0-214 GCF_001605985.2 Dendrobium catenatum | reverse complement strand
CTACTCATTTTGTCAGTGTTCTTCTTGTGTGTCTTTTTTGTTCAAGAAATATAGGGTCCCCTATATTCCTTGTCTACATCAATTTGGTATCAGAGCAAGTTCGTCTTTTTTTTTTGGTTTTTAGGAGTCTTTCTCTTTCGTGTCAAACAAAAAAAAGGCTAATGAACAAAGGGGTTAGGGGGACCGGTGGTGAGGGGCTTGGGGGTGGCCGGCG
>NW_021539630.1:0-314 GCF_001605985.2 Dendrobium catenatum | reverse complement strand
ACATCTAAGTACAGGTGGTCATCTCCCTCCTCTACTTCCTCCTTTGTAGCATCTTTCACCTCATCACGGAATATTAGGGTCTGTAATGAACGGTCCTTCCAATGGTGGCCTGGAGCTAACTTCTCATCACACCTAAAGCATAAACCCTTGGCCCTCTTCTCCCGAATTTCTGACTCAGTCAACCTTTTGAAGTTCACCCCTAGTCATACTCCCTAACATGTATCCCTCATGGCTTCCATCTGAATAGGCACTATTTGCACCTTTGGTGCCAAAAATGTAGTGGTTGTGCGGTAGGAGACTCTTGAACTACTTCT
>NW_021539629.1:0-441 GCF_001605985.2 Dendrobium catenatum | reverse complement strand
TTTTTTATTTTTGTACTAAAACTCCATTTTAGAAAGTAATAAAAAAGCCGTCCCAAACAAAACCTTAGTGAGCTCTTGAGAGTCATAACCCAATAATTGGTTAGAATATAAAAATTTTGGGTGGGATGAGATCCACTCCAAGAACTATGGGTACTCAACAATGTTGAAGGGATTCATTGGTTACAAAAGTTCAAGAGAATATTCAAAGCCCATTCAAACATCTCTTTAAATAACATATATATATTTCACCAAGAAAGTCTTAGTCCTAGCTTTCAAGTTCCCTAAAGGTGAGCTTGAAACAATTTCTCTACTTAGGTACCACACTTAATGATATTAACACATTTAGTTATTCACTTAGAGATTCTCATTTATTCAAAATAAGGAAAAATTATTACATCCGGTGAAAATACTGAGCAATACCGAGTGTACCGAGCACGCTGT
>NW_021539628.1:0-1184 GCF_001605985.2 Dendrobium catenatum | reverse complement strand
TAACCTTAATCTTATCATCTAATGTAATCCTCTTTTCACCTTATTAAATTATAAATTGTGAATTTGATAATTTCTTTTGGTGCCTATATTTAATGCAATTTAGCTATTCTGACTTCTCTCTTTTTATTTTTCCTCTCAACCTGTCTTGCCTGTCGCTTACAAGTGGTTGAAGTCTTTTGTTTTTCTTTAATTTATATATCGTTTGGTCAAAATTGTATTGCTCATGTAATTTTCTATATTATTAGAGGTCCTCATTCTCTTCAGCTATTTTTCTCAGGTTCACTAACAAGCAACTCCCAGAGGTCATGTTGCTGGAAAACTTACAAGGTACTATTTACTCAACTGATATAGAAATACTATCCGACAATGAAATGAAATATGATGGAGGATACCCATCTTTATCTTTTGTAGGCATTTTATTTCGTTAGATGACATAGTTATGCATTTAATGCATTTTGTTTGCTCATATTCTTCCTGACAATGGAATACATCCACAACCTCAGGTTATTGCCATTACTCCTCCCACTCCCATGCCCATGCCCTCACAACTAGTTTGATCTAAACTATCTTGAAATTTTAGGATCCAACTCCATAGCTGTTGATTACCATATTCTGCCCTTCCAGAAATTCCCACTTCTATTGCTCAAGGCCATGTAAAAGTTTATATTTTTCAAATTTATATTTCTTGAAGCTTATTAATATTAATTAGTTGATTACATTTACATGAATTGTCATTGTTTACATAGGTTTGCTGGGGTGCTCCTTTTGCCACTTGTTTTAAAACAGAGCTTGCTCATCTTGAACAAAACCAGCCCTATGAAGCATTGTCTTGTTTTGATGAAGCATTTGTGGTAAGGAACTCAAATTTATATTGCAGGTGTTATGATAGATATATAATGCTATAAGGAACTCGAATTTATATTGTTATGCTACAAATTAGCATTTAACACCATTGATCATTCCCTGCATCATCTGAATTCTCTTCAAACTAGAACTTAAGATTATGGGGAATTTCATTCAAATAATCCAATGCTAGCAGTATATATGTTTGTTCAACTGCAAAATCAAGCGTGTCACAGTACCAATTCCTCTAAAACTCTTGCATAGATCACTTAGCTTAAACAAGTTTGGTCCATACTTATTTTGGGTTATTTATATGACTTTCCTAATCAATATTTTGAAGA
>NW_021539627.1:0-324 GCF_001605985.2 Dendrobium catenatum | reverse complement strand
TATATATATTTTTATACAGTCATGGCTAGTTTAATTTTTAGTTCTGTAGCTCTTGCATGTAGCAATGTACTATAGTGTATATATTTATTTTGATGAATAAAAGAAACTTTATGGATGAGTTTTTCATTATTTGAATATTTTAGTAGCTTTATAATTTATCATTTATTTTAATGAATATTAACAAAAATCTAAAATTATTTCAAAACTAGATCTTGGGATTTGCTTGTCATAACTCAACACGATAGGACCTATCCTGGTTGGGTTGGGTTGTGACACATATCCCACTAATAGAGTTTGCATATAATAATAATTATCATTCAAGTA
>NW_021539626.1:0-215 GCF_001605985.2 Dendrobium catenatum | reverse complement strand
GTCGACTACCTCCTCTGACTAAGTAGACTAGAGACCATGATGGCCCGGGACGATGGAACCATGGGATCTTGATCGGGTCCATCATCCATTCCCCCACCATCAGCTTTAAGTGCAGGATGGTGAAATTTCTACTTTAAATATAAAATCTTCAAATTCCCAACTACTTTCCAAAATTCCTAACCCATTGCTGCTACTATATGCCAGATAACACGTAT
>NW_021539625.1:0-203 GCF_001605985.2 Dendrobium catenatum | reverse complement strand
CTTATTATAAAAAGTTAGGTTTTGTCTTCAACATATATGCAGAAAGTAAATGAAGTTTACGCAGATTATACACATTGGGTACAAAGAAAATACGCAGAAAGAACGAGAATGGTGAGATAAATTTAAACTTTTATAGTTATTAGGAATGATTTAAATTTATTTTTTGGTTTCTTCAGCAAATACGCGTTGAATACCAAAGATAT
>NW_021539624.1:0-279 GCF_001605985.2 Dendrobium catenatum | reverse complement strand
CTTAGTACCTTAGCTTTGAACAAAAATCTAGCACACAAACAGATAAAAGAGAGAGATGCAAGAGTCATATTGGATACCAATATTTTTACTTGAAAAAATTTTGAAAATGGGAAAAATCACAAAGCCTTGCCCAGTTGAAATGAATCGACTAGTGTTTGATGTTGATTACAAATGATGCCTTTGTTCGGGGGGGGGAGCGTTGGTTCAAGGTTATATAGAGCACATTACATGGTGGGAGTTGAAAAAAATATAATAAAATGAGAGTTGTTCTCAAGAGTG